>NC_143055.1:56137352-56288308 GCF_052426305.1 Pelodiscus sinensis | reverse complement strand
TGAAATTAAATGGAAGTATGTTTAACACAAATGAAGGAGACATTTCTCCATACAATATGTAGTCCATAAATATAACTGGATTCAAAAAAGAATTACATAAGTTCATGGAGGACTGGTCCATCAAAGGCTAATAGCCAAGATGGTCTGGCATGCAGGTCTATGCTCCATGTGTCATTAAATGTCATACTGCTAGAAGCTGGTAGTGGAAAACAAGGATGAATTGCTTGGCATATTGCCCAATTTGGTTCTCTCTCTCTGAAGCACCTGAAGCTGACCACTGTCAGAAGACAGGATACTCTGTTAGGGTATGTCTACACTGCAAAGTTAATTCGAAATAACAGCCATTATTTCGAACTAACTTTAATAGCATCTATACATGCAAATCGCTATTTCGAAATTAATTGGAAATAGCGGAGCGCTTAATTCAAATTTGGTAAACCTCATTCTACGAGGAGTAACGCCAAATTTGAAACAGCTATTTCGAATTAAGTGCTGTGTAGATACTTAATTCAAAATAGGGGGCCTCCAGCCCTTTCCAGGGAGCCCTGGTGGCCACTCTCGGCACAACTAGGAAAACTTACTCTCCTCTCCCCCAGCCCCAGAGCCATTAAAGGGTTAGACCCTAGCCACAGTGCCTGTGCAAATAGCAAAACGCTATTTCAAAATAGGTTTTGTGTGTAGATGCATTAATTCGAATTAGCTTATTTCAAATTAACTATTTCGAATTATGTTAACTCAAATTAACGCTGTAGTGTAGACGTACCCTTAGTTGAACCACAGATCTGACCCACTATAGCTGTTCTTGTGTGTGTTTGTCCTTCATTTGTATTGCTTTGTCATACATTTTTAAGGTAGATATAAATTGTACTTTTTGCTCTTGGCAGGACAGTAATGGTGTCAGTCCAATAATAAACACATACCTAAGTCAAGGCCTTAATTCTAAGTCCATTTCTGTTCAACAAAGTACTTAAGCATTTGCTTAACTTTGGGCACATGCTGAAGTACTTTGTTGTATAGGTTTGGACTAAAATATGTACCTAAATGCTTTACTGAATTGTGTTTTCAGGTTCTGCTGCAGGACATTTCCTATGTTAAATTTGTCATGCGGCATAGTACTCCATAAAGATTAACTGTGGTTGGCTGTATTGGCCCAGTTTCTCAGCCGATAGGTGGTGATATAACCCACTGATATTAGCTGAACTATGACAGTTTACACCATCTAAGGAATTGGCTTATTGTCTCTTTTTGGAAAGTACAGGCAGTCCCCGGGTTACGTACAAGATAGGGACTGTAGGTTTGTTCTTAAGTTGAATCTGTATGTAAGTCGGAACTGGCGTCCAGATTCAGACACTGCTGAAACTGACCGCCAGTTCTGACTTACATACAGAATCAACTTAAGAACCCCAGGCGTCCCCAAGTCAGCTGCTGCTGAAACTGATCAGCAGCTGATTCCAGTAAGCCCGGGGCAGAGCAACTCTGCCTGGGGCTTCCTGTAGTCAGCGCTGGTCAGTTTCAGCAGAAGCTGACTTGGGGACGCCTGGGGCAGAGCAGCTGGGGTGCTACTGGACCAACCCAGCAGCACCCCAGCTGCTCTGCCCCAGACGTCCTGATTCAGCCGCTGCTGAAACTGACCAGCAGCGGCTGAATCAGGACCTGGGGCAGAGCAGCTGGGGTGCTGCCGGGTTGGTCCAGTAGTGCCCACGGGCGCTGCAGGACCAATCGGCAGCACCCCAGCTGCTCTGCCCCAGAGTCCAAAACAAAAGCCTGGTCTGCTGGGGGGGGAGACACTAGCTGCGCCCCCCCCCCCAGCAGACCAGGGACACGGGGAGCAGAGCCGCAGCGGCAGCGGGGTGCCGCGCCTCTGAGGCTTTGCTCTGGCAAAGCCTCAGAGGCGAGGGACCCCGCCACGGCTGCGGCTTCAGTCTGGGTGCCTGTGGTCTGCTGGGGACGGTCCTCAGCAGACCACAGGCACCCTGACTGAAGCCGCAGCCGCGGGGGGGTCCCACGCCTCTGAGGCTTTGCCAGAGCAAAGCCTCAGAGGCGCGGGGAACTGCCGCTGCTGCCGCTTCAGTCAAAGCGGCAGCAGCGGTGGTTCCCCGCGCCTCTGAGGCTTTGCTCTGGCAAAGCCTCAGAGGCGAGGGACCCCGCCACGGCTGCGGCTTCAGTCTGGGTGCCTGTGGTCTGCTGGGGACGGTCCTCAGCAGACCACAGGCACCCTGACTGAAGCCGCAGCCGCGGGGGGGTCCCACGCCTCTGAGGCTTTGCCAGAGCAAAGCCTCAGAGGCGCGGGGAACTGCCGCTGCTGCCGCTTCAGTCAAAGCGGCAGCAGCGGGGGTTCCCCGCGCCTCTGAGGCTTTGCTCTGGCAAAGCCTCAGAGGCGCGGGACCCCCCCGCGGCTGCGGCTTCAGTCCGGGTGCCTGTGGTCTGCTGGGGACCGTCCCCAGCAGACCACAGGCACCGGGTCTCAAGGGGCAGCAGCAGCGGTTCCCGCGCTTCTGAGGCTTTGCTCTGGCAAAGCCTCAGAAGCGCGGGAACCCGCCCGGTGCCCCTGGTCTGCTGGAGACGGTCTCCAGCAGACCAGGGGCACCGGAGCAGCTTACGAACGGGGCTTTCTCGCCCTGACTTCCGGGGCGAGAAAGCTCCGTTCGTAAGTGCGGATCCGACGTAAGTCGGATCCGCGTAAGTCGGGGACTGCCTGTACACTTATTCTGTAAAGTCTACAACAAAACCATCATCTGTTTTACTATTTTCTTAAGAAGAATCCTAGAAGACACTCTCCCTGTCCCTACCACACATCCTGTCCCTACCCCACATTCCCACTATGATTTTCACTGGATATGTGTGGTGCCATCCCAGTTTTGATTTATAAAGGACAAATGGAATTTTCAGAAGAAGGGCCTATCAACAAATCTTCATGTTGTTTTCTACAAAAATTGGTTGAGAACACAACAAGACACATGTAATACCTTGCCTGCTACAACCAGAAATGAAGTCAGACTTCTGAACTCACATCACTTGCAGTGGCAGCTCATTGCTTTGCTCCTGGAGCATCATGTTAGCCCTTTTGTATCATTTTATACATGAAAAAGCACATACTAAGACATAGCTTCTTGCCACATGTTAGCAACGTCAAGTTAATTTTGTCCCAGTTTTTTTAAAATGGAAAAAAATCCTGATTGTTAATTGTAATATATCAGGTTTTCAAAACTCAGCTAATTTGCAGAGTTTAAAAAAGTACTAATCCTTTCAGGAAATTCATACAAGATCTGTACTTAGAAATGAACATATTAGAGTGCATATACAGTAAGAAGCATTTAGACATCAACTAGTCTAGAAGTGTAATTCTTCCTTTTCCCTTCCCTTATAGAAGATTCATTGCCCCTTAGCACAAGGAAAATTACCTAAGTTTTCCATTTAAACCTAACTGTCAGACAACCTTCAAGACAAATGAATGGAAAAAGTATAAACCTCTTTCCCCCTTATAAAACTCCATTGGCCTTTTTCTGAAAGGAACTTGGCCTCCCTGGAATGGTTAAGACAAAGTATGAATATAACATATTTCATTTCTTGGCAATCTACAAAATTATTACTTTAATCCATTTGCAGAACTAAATGTTGTTCTTATCTAAGGCAGATAACCCAGCTGGGTTATGAGATTCATTATCCACAAGCTACTCTTAAGTAAACGAGTGATGGACATGCCTTCCAATTCTGCACAGTCATGTGAAGGAGTTAGATCTGCCGATAAATCTCAACAAAGGCTTTCATTGACCTGACAATACATTCTATGTGGCATAGCTCCAGAAATGTTTAATGCCTGTAAATATGTGCTGGCTGGTAGTGCAGTTTCAGAGCACAATGTACAATGAAAAGTAAAAATGTAATAAAAAGAAAATCTTATCTTTAGTGCCCCCTGCAGGCCACATTGACTTTCGCTTTATGCAGCTGACCATATTATACTGCAACGATTTGATGATCTTTGAAGTAAAATCTTTTTTTTAAAACTGTCTAACTTAGGATCAGTGTCTTTTAAACAAAATTTATAAAGGAGCACGACATTATATTGTGTTAAATTCGGGTTGTAGTTTTGATGGCTTGAATAGTAAAATGCACAAATCACGGTTGCAATTGTAAGATACATAGTGAAACTAGCCCCTACTCATTATAGGTACTATTCATATTAAACAGCTCTTTCTTAATTTAAAAATCATGGTTCCTAATTTTGAAAAAAAAGAGCCAGAAGTGATCACTTAGTCACTTTGTCATTTTCACCTCCCACTACGCTATGGCGTATGGGAGTTTTGTCCAGTTAGTGTAATTTCCAAGCTAAATCTCATTTTATTATTTTTGCCTGTGTTCCTAATCTCTGTATTTTCTGTCTCATTAGTATTTGCAATTCTTTTCAATTTAGTATCTTCATATTTCTCAATGCGTTGTTTACTTCCTCTTCTAAAGCTTGTATAAATAGCTTAGAACAAGACGGATGTGCCCACCAGACAATTCTCCCAGTTTATACCATCATATATCATCTTCCTTTGTTTATATTCCATCAGTTAGTTTTCAGTTTGCATGATCATTCCTGTCCAAGCAAATCTGAATTAATGTCTCAAGTTTTAATAGGTTATAATATTACTTGATTTATTAAAATTCAAATATCTGTGCTCTCTGCATTCACTAATATTCTACTTCTATCAAATCAAGTTTGCTTGGCAATATTTAGTCTTTATTTTTTATCCTGTTTATTGCTCATTGTTATACTAATAACTATCATTTTGGCAAAGACCCTAAATCCAATACCTCTGGTCTTTAAAATGTGAGACAAAAACACCAAGCAAGGAATAAGACAACATATGTAGAATATTTTGAAACAGATAGATTTTAATGACATATGGGATGGTAAACAACTAGTTTCAGAATTCCATATAAAAAAAACATGCCAAAGACTAACATTAATCACATAAGCATAAAAGCAAAGTAGGTTGTATCTATCCTATGCTATTTCCATATTGCATACAAAACCTTGGGTGAAGTCTTGATGTTTGCCATTAACTTCATTTAGGCTGTGATTACATTCCTAGTCCCTAAAAACTTACTACATTGTGACATCTAATTCAATTTTCAATCAATATTTTAGTATTCTATCTGAAACCAGATTTTAAATGTTATTTAAAAATCGTGAATTCTCTGTTCTTCTTTCCTTCATTCACTTTGCTTTTTCCCTAGTTTCAGAAGGTCAGCTTCAGTCTGCTGTGATTTACTTCTTTTTTCCACCTTCCTCAGTCTAAGTTCTTGTCTACACAGAGACTCAATGAGCGCTATAGTGATATGATTTCCAAAGTACATTAATGTGTTTTATATTAATTGGGCCATACAAACCCACCTAGTGTGCACTAAATGTTCCCTACTTCACTTTAACTTAGTGTTATTTGAAACAGCACCATGTTGACGCATTCTAGAGTACTTTATTGCACATTACAGGATCTACACAGACCAGATAATGTGCAACATATTAATCCACTTTAGAATTCAAAGCCCTATAGTGCACTTTACCCTACCATATACACAAACTTAAATCTCTCCATAGGCACCACAGACATACCCTTATTATGACCAGCTCCACCACATCCTGCGGGGGGGAGGTCAGTCCCTTCCTCCCCTAATTGTGGACTTTGGGCTGGAGATGCCCATCACCACCCTCCCAGGGCTGTAGAACCAGTGTGGAGGAGGAGCTGGACAAGGCCAGCACTAACTCGATGTCCACCAGTCAGTAGGTCATGCTCGCCCTGGACTCCATACCCCCCACCCAGGATGTCTCCCAGGCTTCATTTGAAGCCAGGGAAGGCCCATCGGGTGAATGCCATTACTTTCCCTAGACACACACAGGTGGAGGTGACAGGCAGCCTGTGCACATGGAGCACCTGTCTAGGAAGTTGCAACAGAGGATCTTTCTGCACTTGCTCACAGGGTGTTTGGAGAGACCTGCCTTACTCCTGACATCAGGGTGGGACACCTTCCCACTACAAGGAGGCTAGGATCATGGAAATGCACACACACAGAGCAGTGCCACACATGGGGCACAAGCATGCCCGCACTCTCAGAGCAGCCTCTGTTCCTAGGAACAGCATGGCAAGGCAGAGGACACCAAGCTCCTGCCAGAGGAGCCTGCAGGCAGGGGAAGGAAGTGGAGGGGACCCCAAGAGCTGCCTCCCCCGCAGGCAGTGTCTGCCTCTCCCAATCTTTCCCTCCAACACCCTTGCTCCAACTAGAACAGAGTTGAGCACAAATTTCTGAAGTAGCCCAAGGATTCCCCAGAAGGGATGGAGCCTTGGGCAGAAGGAGCAGGGCCAGGAGACTTCTGTGCTCCCCTCACACACAGATCCTGAAATGTCTCGAGGTGGATGAGCATGTGAAGTTTTTGCCCCCTGCCCCTTGGTGCCCATTTTGAACTGCTGGCAGTTCCTCTAGGGGCAGCATGCCCCTTGCAGGGAGGGGGTGGGGAGAGAAGATTTCACACACTCCCCCATCCCCAGATCTCAACTGGCCTTGATCCAGCCCACCAAGGGTGTCTTTCCCACCCCTTCCCTAGAGCCTGATCCAGCAAAGCACATGTTTAACTTTAGTGTGAGCTGTTTCAGTTAAATGACACTTAAAATTAAGCCCGTGCTTTGCTGGACAAAGGCCTTAGTTAACAAGTATAGCCCTATGACTGATGGAAATATTAGTATAGTGCACTTCAATGGAAGTACAATGTAACTATGTAGTATTAGGCTTCTTGAGTCAAATCATTCAGAAAGTTAAACATAACCTCAGAAATAAATACTTAGGTGAAGGTAAAGCAGTTAGAGAGACAAAATAAGTGTAGTTTATCATGTTTGCTCACATTTTGACATAGTTACAGAAAGAAAAGAATGTATACACATATGGATATTACCACATTTATACAATCAGACCATTTTCTGGCATATTTCATAGGTTTGGATATTGAATTTCTTGTTCACTGTTCTGATCCAGTTTTTAAGATGTGCTAGACAGAGAGAGGTAAATATCATTTGATCTGATTAGGCTGGAATGCAATGTTTGATTACTCTCCAAAGTATTTTAATGGGTAATTTGAAATGTGTCAATACAGCTTCCGTCTCTTTTGTTTCTATCAAGCTGTCCCAATTTTCTGATTTCAATGGTTCCCCCAATTATCCTGCCTTCAAAGCATGTTTGTTTGTAGTTTTGGCTTTGTTTGGGACACATACACACACACACACACACACACACACACACACACACACACACCACATCTAGAATTATTAGACTAGCAGACTCCCAGCCTGAATAGGCATTTCACATTTGGGCTTCAACTGCTTGGACTGATTGATATACATTTCCTGGCAGGAGCAGAAACATTAGGCGACTATAAAAGCATGCCGAAAAATCACTGGAATTAGAGTTTAGCATTCTATATTACAGCACATCTATAATGACAGTCAGCCCTCACTTGATATTCTAGCAACTCCACTGGTCAATGTTTACGTATCTAGTTCAATTAGAAATATAATAAAGAGGTATTTATAAGAGGAATCAGTATAGTTTCATCAAGGCATAGTCAACTCTCACATACTTAAAGATTGTACTAAACTGATTAAGGGATTCTGGGGCCTTTTCAGCGGACAAACACATTTGTTGTATTCAATTTTGATCCATTCTTCCTCTTTAAGAAATCTGTAACTTACAACTGTTCCTTTATCTACCTTATATTGAGGATAAACTTACTGAAGGTCACCTTAAATAGCAACAAGGGGGGAAAAAAACCACACAACTCACTTTACTTCCTCTCTCCAGTATACCTAGTCAACCTAATTATGTCAAAATTATTAAAAAAAAGATTATATTCTTCCAAACTTAAACACCTCGAGGAGAATTGGAAAGAGAAAGTTGCCTTCTCTGCTCCTATCTACATCAGCTAAAGTAGTGTTTCTCCCCTTTTTCAAAAAAAATTATAAGTACCCCCAGTATTTACATTTTTTAGACAAACAAAATTTCTTCTACCATTGCAACATTTTGGGTGTAAAAAGTATAGAAAAAAATAAAACATGGTAAAATTTAAAACAAAAATTCATTTTTTTTACAAATGTCAGTTGTGTTGATGCACCCCTCAGACTTCTCTCGAGTACCCCTAAGGTAACTCATACCACTGGTTGAGAAACACTGAGCTACAGGAACCAAACCTGGTTTTGAGAACCATATTTACAAGTGAAATCACACATACAAAGCAGCAAATGGTGCAAGCACAGGAATTTTTTATTGTAACTTGCCCCCTAATGTCAACAAACATGTCATTCAATTCTGAGCAATGTGATTTATTCCTTCTGAACACCATGTACAGTCCACACACAAAACATAGTGCCTCTAATATGAAAATAAGAAACAATGTCATTACTAACACAGTGCGGGGGATTCTTTAAGTCTTTCAACAACAATCAGTTCATTATTGGTCAGACATCTCTCTTAGGAAGGAAAAGATTCAATGTTTACCTCTGCATTATGTACATCCATTCCAAATCTAATAGCATTGGCTTCATCCTATACACAATTAGCATCCACAGCTGTTTTTGCTTACTGCAAAGGATAATACAGTGTTCAGTAGTAATATTCCAACCCACTGCAGAATCCTCACTGCAAGCTGCAGAATTTGGGACCAAATATGAGAAATCTTTTGCAAGAAAGGTTGAGTTTGACTTCTGGAAACATTGTTTTACCCCTTTTATGGAGAAAACAAGACAAGTTTTTAAAGGAGGGTGGATGCACTGTGGCTACGTCTACACTGGCATGATTTTCCGAAAATGCTTTTAATGGAAAAGTTTTCCGTTAAAAGCATTTTCAGAAAAGCGCGTCTAGATTGGCAGGATGCTTTTCCGCAAAACACTTTTTGTGGAAAAGCGTCTGTGGCCAATCTAGACGCGGTTTTCCGCAAAAAAGCCCCGATCGCCATTTTCGCAAACGGGGCTTTTTTGCAGAAAACACTACTGTGCTGTCTACACTGGCCCTTTTGTGCAAAAGTATTTCGGAAAAAGACTTTGCCCGAACGGGAGCAGCATAGTATTTCTGGAAAAGTACTGACAATCTTACATGAGATCGTCAGTGCTTTTCCGGAAATTCAAGCAGCCAGTGTAAACAACTGGCAAGTTTTTCCGCAAAAGCAGATGATTTTGCGGAAAAACTTGCCAGTCTAGACACAGCCTGTGTGTTACTATCACTTCTAAGTCCCACATGTAACTAGGTATTTCCCCACCCATCTCATTTCTCTTATTGCAATCCCTTCTCTCTCCCCCCTTATTATCATCTAGCTCTTTTCATTCTGCTTCTAAGCATACTACTTTTGCCACTATTTAAAAAAAATATCCTCAACTCCTTCTACCTCTCTAGGAATCACCCCATTTCTTGGGCTCCTTATTGAAACTCTCAAATTCCATTTCTCTACTTTTCATTTAGATTTCCAGCCCTCTTGCTTTTACTTGTACCACTTCTGTACCTGAGCCCTCTTATAATCTGCATTAGCTAGGGTTGCTGGAGCTGTTACTGCACCCCACTGCCTTGAAATGGTTTTTATTGGGTACTGGGCTCTTCTCCAAGCTAAGCCTCCATGATCTGTCCACTGCCTTTGACAAAGTCAGCTACTATTAGTGTTGGTTAAAAAAAAAACATTTCTGTTCATTAATTTCAGGAGTATAACTGGGTGCTTGACTCACTCCCAAGATGGTACTTCCTCCTGGCCATTCTGGGGATTAGCTTGGCAAGGTTGACACTTCTTCCCACAGATGCATACCATCACTCTGGCCAGGGACTGTTTTGCAGGGCCCCGGGCAGCGTAACTCCGTGGGGCCCCCCCCTTTGCCACGGCGCATGTGCGGGGCTTTTTTAAGCACGGGGCCCGGGGCGGCCGCCCCGTTCGCCCTGCCCTATATCCGCCCCTGACTCTGGCTATATCTACACTGGCGGCTTCTTGCTCAAGAACATTTTGCGCAAAGGTTGTTGTGCAAGAACTCTTGCACAAGAAAACGTCCACACTGCCATGTGCCAGCTGTGCTTTTGCACAAGAGCATCCATGGAAGTGTGAATGCTCTCTTGTGCAAGAAAGCTCTGATGGTCATTTTAGCTATAGGGCTTTCTTGCTCAAGAAATCCCTGCTGAGCGTCCACACTGCCCTCTTGAGCAAGAGCTCCTGTGCAAGAGGACTTACACCTGTTAAAAAAGAGTAGCGCTTGCACAAGGAGCCCTCTCATACCACGCCATACCGTAAATCTTCTTGCACAAGACCGGATGGGCAGTGTGGACGCTTTCCGGAAGAATGGCCGTTCTTGCGCAATAACCCGTCAGTGTAGACATAGCCTCTCTGTCTTTCTGGATCTGCAGTTCCTTTCCCTGCACTAGCTGCTGCTGCTGCCTCTTGGTAACTCAGCACTCTTGCCAAGTCTTTATATGCCTTTTCCTTTTTTTAGGGAATCAGTCTTTCTTCAGGAATTGTACACAAGCCTCCCATTCTGTGCCTCATTGAGAAAATGGCAGTCTTAGATTCCAACTCACTAACCCATCCTACCAAAGACTCAATGGCTAACAGAGGAACCCAGGCCTACCTTCTACTCTGGGGTCCTGCTTAGGGACCCTCTCATCAGGCGCCAAGGTCTGCAACCTACTAGATCTGACTGACTTTCCCTTAGCCCCTTCCTTATCACCTAGCATGCCCCTCTTTCCCAAAGATTTTCCAACTTCCCCAGCTTCCTTCTCCCAGGGAGTAACTGTAGACACTACCTGTCCCTGCATCTTCTAAACAACCCCCTTTAACCTTCCAGGAATTGACTGCAAACTTCCTCACCCAGCTCTTAAGGTTCCAATTTCCTGGTTTTATAAACCCAGCCCAGTTCATTCCTCCTCTGCTGGGCTTCCTCACACAGTCAGGGGTTATTACTCAGGCACCTGATTCCCCTCAATTGTGGCCTGTAGGATTACTTACCTGCCCTCATGCAAGGCAAATGTGGAGTTTATCTCACAAAGGTAAAAGGAGAGACCTTAAAATAGCTGGGTGATTGGTGCACTCTCCTGGAATGTGGGAGACCAAGATTCATTGAGAGCAAGGGCTTGAACAGGTTCTTCCACATCCCAGGAGAATGCCCTAAGCACCAGACTATTGACTGTATTCTCTGCTAGTTTTTTTTTTCAAGAGATCTCATTTTCATTGCAATTCAGAAGAAAACAAATTTTGAAACCTCAACCGTTTTTGCAACACAGAATTCTCATTTTCCAGCCAACCCTAGTCACTGTCTTCTCATCACACTCTTCCCTAAGCTGTTGGATTTCTTTGCTCGAATAATTATTTTCCCAAGGCCACATCTATACTTACTGTTGGTTCAATGCCCCCATTGCCACTGGTACCCCTAGTCCTTACAAAGAGTAAGGAAAGTCGACAGAAACATTTCTCCTATCAACCCTCTGCTGTGGGAATGTCACCAAAGTTCAAAACAAGGTATATCGACTCCAGCTATGCAATTAATAGAGCTGGAGTTGCGTATCTTAATTCGAACTTCTCCCCTAGTGTAGACCTGGCCTAACTCTCTGATTATGGGTGTTCATCATCTCACTTGGTGTTTGCTCTTCTCTGCTCCGATATTCTATGTCTCTCAGGTCTCTTTCCTTGGATCTCTTCACTTCTCCCTTTAGATCCAACCCATGGATGACTTAATTCACTCACTTGGCTTCATTTACTCTTTCTTCGGTGATGACTCACAAATAGATCTACTTCAAGACAGACCCAAAAGAGAAAATAACAGAATTCCACTTACAGTCCGCAACTTAAATCCCTCCAACGCACTATCCACAATCTATACCCTATCTTGGAAAATGATCCCTCACTCTCAGAGGCCTAATCTCACTTACAGACAACCCCCAAACCTGAAACAAATTCTCTCTGGTAAGCATGCTACACAGCTACATCATAAACATCCAGGAACCCTGTCACGTTACCAAATTTGAGGGGAGCAGCCAGATCGCTGCTGCACCCATGGGTGGGGGTGTTGGCCCCAAAAATGGTATAGAAGGGGGCCATGTGAGGTATTGAATGGGAGCTTATTGTTTGCTGATCCTGTGTATGCTATTTATGTGAGTGTATAATGTCTGTGTGTGTAGGTAGGAATCTGTAATCTGTGTGGAAGCTGAATATTTCTCTGAATGTGGTTGAGCATTGCTATGGACAGGCTGATTAGCCAGGCCCTGTGGGACAATGGCACTTGATGGGCCAAGGACACACCTAAAGCATGAGGGCGGAGACCTAAGAGCTGCCAGCAGAGAGAGGCTGAGAGCCAGGTGACCGGCTGATACAAGAAGAGACCAGGGAGGAGGTATAAAGAGGCCATGTGGTAGATGCCATTTTGTTCTCAGCTCAGCACTTCATCCCAGAGGCAGCATTGCAGGGATCGAAGAACCCGGAAGACCTGTGAACCCATCCTGATACTAGGATGTGCAACAAAAGCTTTTAAACCAGCAGCTGTAATATCTCTGCTAGAGCCTGCATCGAAGACTGGGAGATTCGGTGCATGTAACGTACTATTCTTTAACAACCTTACTCTCATGCTTTTCTTGCTTGTGATAATAAACCTTTAGATATAGATTCTAAAGGATTGGCCCAGCATGATTTGTGGGTAAGATCCAGAGGGTAAATTGACCAGGGATCTGTGGCTGATTTCTTGGAACCGGACAGAACTTGTTCGGGGTAGGTGGGATTGGGTGCTAGGACCCCCCCCCCCCCACCTGTGTATAGGCCCGGGGCCATCTGGGGCACGGATATTGCTGGGGTGTCGGAGGGGTTGTGCTCGTGAGGCTTCAGGCAGGCAGCTGAAGCGCTCTGTGGGACTGGTTTGTGGCCTGTTTGGAGAGGTCACCAGTCTGGGGACTGTAAGGAGCCCCGAAGTTGAGCAATTCACCCTGAGCGGACACCCTCAGTTGTGCCCAGACACGGCCCGGTCCGTCACAAACCCAGCCCTGCAATCAGCCCCGATGCCAACTATGCCCACATAACTATACAAGTGAATTCATTACTGGAGCCAAGCACATAAGCCAGGAGAGTTGGAAGTATTTCAAAGGGACGTTGTTAAGGGCCCAAAAGCAAACAATTCCGCTGTGTAGGAAAGATAGAAAATATGGCAAAAGACCAGCTTGGCTTAACAAGGAGATCTTGCACGATCTCAAAATAAAAAAGGAGTCCTATAAAAAATGGAAACTAGGACAAATAACAAAGGATGAATATAGGCAAGCAACACGGGAATGCAGGGGCAAGATTAGAAAGGCAAAGGCGCAAAATGAGATCAAACTAGCTACAGGCATAAAGGGAAACAAGAAGACCTTTTATAAATACATTAAAAGCAAGAGGAAGACCAAGGACAGGGTAGGCCCACTGCTTAGTGAGGAGGGAGAAGCAGTAACAGGGAACTTGGAAATGGCGGAGATGCTCAATGACTTCTTTGTTTCGGTCTTCACCCAGAAGTCTGGAGGTGTGCCTAACGTAGTGAATACAAGCAGAGAGAGGGTAAGTTTAGAAGATAGGATACACAAAGAACAAGTTAAAAATCACTTAGGAAAGTTAGATGTCAGCAAGTCACCAGGTCCTGATGAAATGCATCCCAGGATACTCAAGGAGCTGATAGAGGAGGTATCTGAGCCTTTAGCTATGATCTTTGAAAAATCATGGCAGACAGGGGAGATTCCAGAAGACTGGAAAAGGGCAAATATAGTGCCCATCTATAAAAAGGGGAATAAGAACAACCCAGGAAACTACAGACCGGTCAGTTTAACGTCTGTCCCAGGGAAGATAATGGAGCAGGTAATTAAGGAAATCATATGCAAACACTTGGAAGGTAATAAAGTGATAGGGAATAGCCAGCATGGGTTTGTGAAGAACAAGTCATGCCAAACTAATCTGATAGCTTTCTTTGATAGGATAACTAGCCTTGTGGATAAGGGAGAAGCGGTGGATGTCATATACCTAGACTTTAGTAAGGCATTTGATACGGTCTCGCATGATATTCTTATTGATAAACTAGGCAAATATAACTTAGATAGGGCCACGATAAGGTGGGTGCATAATTGGCTGGATAACCGTAGTCAGAGAGTTGTTGTTAACGGTTCTAAATCCTGCTGGAAAGGGATAACAAGTGGAGTTCCTCAAGGGTCTGTTTTGGGACCCGTACTGTTCAATATCTTCATCAATGATGTGGATATTGGGATAGAGAGTACGCTTATTAAGTTTGCAGATGATACCAAACTGGGTGGGGTTGCGACTTCTTTGGAGGATAGGGAAATAATTCAAAATGACCTTAGCAAGTTAGAGAAATGGTCAGAGGTAAACAGGATGAGGTTTAATAAAGAGAAATGCAAAGTGCTCCACTTAGGAAGGAACAATCAGTTCCATACATACAAGATGGGAATCGACTGTCTAGGAAGGAGCATGGCGGAAAGGGATCTAGGGGTCATAGTGGACCACAAGTTGAATATGAGTCAACAGTGTGATGCTGTTGCAAAAAAAGCAAATATGATTCTAGGTTGTATCAACAGGTGTGTTGTAAGCAAAACTCGTGAAGTCATTCTGCCGCTCTACTCTGCACTAGTTAGGCCTCAGCTGGAGTACTGTGTCCAGTTCTGGGCGCCACATTTCAAGAAAGATGTGGAGAAATTGGAAAGGGTGCAGAGAAGAGCGACAAGAATGATTAAAGGTTTAGAGAACATGACCTATGAAGCCAGGCTTCATGAACTGGGCTTGTTTAGTTTGGAAAAAAGAAGATTAAGGAGGGACATGATAGCGGTTTTCAAATATCTAAAAGGGTGTCACAAGGAGGAAGGAGAAAACTTGTTCCTCTTGGTTTCTGAGGACAGGACAAGGAGTAATGGGCTTAAAGTGCAGCAGGGGAGGTTTAGATTGGACATTAGGAAAAAATTCCTAACTGTCAGGGTGGTCAACTATTGGAATAAATTGCCAAGGGAGGTGGTGGAATCTCCCTCTCTGGAGATATTTAAGAACAGGTTAGATAGACATCTGTCAGGGATGGTGTAGACGGAGCTTGGTCCTGCCTTGAGGGCGGGGGGCTGGACTCGATGACCTCTCGAGGTCCCTTCCAGTCCTATGATTCTATGATTCTATGATTCTATGAAATCAGAGGTTCATTTAACTGCACATCCAGGAATGTAATCTAGGCCATCAAATGCCAGCAATGCCCCACTGCAATATATATTGGAAAACTGGACAGTCTCTACGGGAAAGAATCAATGGACACATAAGGGAACATACAAAAATCTGTTGGGGAACACTTCAATCTGCCTGGGCATTCATTAACAGATCTTCAAGTGGTTGTTTTTTTACAGACCAATCCACAAGCCTAATACACAGGGAAGGACTGGAACTACAATTCATTCACAAGTTTGATATTCATGCTAATGGCTTAATAAAGATGGCTGCAACATTATCAACCTACCAAACAATGAAGGTGCCAATGGTTCTTTGTCTCTATAGTATCTGGTGTGAGTTCTCTTCCTCTCTAATGGCCTACTAATGGTTCTTATCTGCCTCTTTTGACTATCCAGTCTTTAGGTGTTTATAGACTACTTGTTTTTTCTGTTACATTCCAGCTCAGCTTCCCTCTTGATATTTTTATACCCAATGCCTCTTCTTGTTCTCCCATCCCCCTCCCTTTTCCCCTATTTATTTTAGTTCTGGACATCCAACATTCTGGTCATCTGAAGAAGCGGGCTGTGCCCACGAAAGCTCATAATACCATCTACGTGTTTTGTTAGTCTTTAAAGTGCTACCAGACTATTTGTTGGTTTTTAAGTTCAAATAGAACTTAAAGTGGAATGAGGAGTAACGGTAGTTCAAATTAGGATCTTTAATTCGAACTCTCTAGTCCGTGCCGCGTGTAGTCGCGGGCATGGAGTTCGGACTAAGGAGGATTTAAAAATGGCGATGCCCGGGAACATGCAAATGAAGCCCGGGATATTTAAATCCCGGGCTTCATTTGCAACTCCGCTTGCCCTCATTGCCCTACCTAGCTCAAACTAATGAGCTAGTATAGAAATACCCTCTAATGTTTCTTCCTGGCTACCCAGCTTCCAAAGAGAGAGGCTAATGACCAGCATATATAGCATTAAGCATACCACAAAAACATTCAGTTTTTACCCCTCCATGTCACAGACTTCTATCTCCTTTTGTTTATTTTCTTCCTGTCATCGAGTGTGCCTGTTTAACCACCAACATGCAGAACCAAACCTGGGAGTACTGGAGCTTAGTGCATTAGCCTCTATAGCTTTGAGCTATAAAGTCAGCTGGCTCTCAACTAGGGCTGTAGAACTCACTCATTCTTATATCTTGCTGTCAGTGGTCTAAGTGCCACTACATGAGACTGTGAACCACACCCATTAGGTGTGTGGGTTACACCTGCACTCTAGCACCCCCAGATGCCCTACAGTGACACAGCAAGGACTCTGGCCTTAGCGTCCCTTCTTCCAAAGTCCCTTAAGAAATTCACACTGTCCAAAAGAGTCTAAGACAAACTCTCCCAGGAGGAAAGTCTCAGAGGGATAGCTGTGTTATTCTGTAGCTGCAAAAACAATGAGGCTACGTCTACATTGGCATGATCTTGCACAAATACTCTTTAATGCAAGAGTTCTTGCATTAAAGTATTTGCGCAAGAGAGCATCTACACTGGCATGTGCCTTTGTGCGAGAGGTGCTTTTGCGCAAGAGCATCCGTGCTAGTGTAGACGCTCTCTTGTGCAAGAAAGCTCCGATGGCCATTTTAATCATCGTGCTTTCTTGCACAAGAAACTCATGTTGCTTGTCTACACTGGCCTCTTGCGCAAGAACAGTTCCGCAAGAGGGCTTATTCCTGAGCGGGAGCATCATAGTTCTTGCACAAGAAGCATTGATTTCACACATTAGAATGTCAGTGTTCTTGTGCAAGAACTCCCCACCAGTGTAGACAGGCAGCATGTTTTTGCACAAAAGCGGCCACTTTGGTGCAAGATCGCGCCTGAGTCTTTTGTGGATGAAACCCACTTCATCAGTTTTATTGGAGAGGAAGTTACAGAGGCATTGTGTTACAGAGGCATATATTGTGTTAATGAGGCTAATCAAGTCAGGGTGGAACCGGTTCATTCACTGCATTTGGTGTGAAGATGTGACTATCAAGAGATGGGAAATGGCCTTTGTAATATGTTAACCAGTTAAGATCCTTATTTAGTCCTAAGTTGATTGTCTTGAATTTGCAAATGAACCCGAGTTCAGCTGTCTCGCAGAAGGGGCTTTCCTTTAATAAGTACAAATAAACTTGAGCTAAAATCTCTCTCCTCAAGCTCAGCGATGCACAGCCCTCCTCCTTGGGGGCCTGTGATTCTTAGCACTGTCCTCCCAGGTCTGTAGTCTTGCCCTTTAGCTCATAGATTGCACAGACTTCCTCCAGTCTTTAGGAGCTCCTCTACCTTGTATTTCTCTCAGCAACTCCACTACAACTGAGCTCTGATGGCCTTTATCAGGCTCAGATGCTGATTATTCCATCAACTCCCTAGAAAGGTTTGTTCCCCTTAAAAGAGCTCATCACAGCTAGCCTGGGCCTGGACTCCTTTTAAAAGGGCTAGGAGACCCATAATACTTCCATTGCTGTATTAAACATCCCTTATTATGCTAAATAAAATAACAGGTCTCTGCCATGTAAAGCTCCATCCACTCATGTAAATTAGTTACAATGTCTAAATAATTAAATAATAAATTGAATATATAATGAACTGTATTATTTTTAAAAAATCATTGATAGCCTTTATTTTTCCATTCAGAAGAATTCAGGGGTATTTCCCTTGCTGTGTGCCAGGTATGATAGCTGTTGGATACTGTACTGCAAGCAAATGTTATTCTAAATGACAGATCATAAAAGCTATAAAGCTTTGCCTTTAATTTATTCTTTTATTCCTATACTGTAAGGTTATTGTATTGGGGTTTAGATATTGTTGATGAGACCTAATGTCAGACTATTGTATTATAGACATGCTAGATGCTGAAATAAATGAGGGCAGCAAAACACTCCAGCAAATGATCCAGAACCTAAAAGTAAAGAATAGGGAAGAAGCAATTTAATTGTTTCAAATTATAATTGAGCTAAATATTGATTATTTCAGCCTACTGGCTTGATATCAGACAACAAGTTATCAAATTCTTCAACATTTTGACTAAGAGAAATATCTGTTAAGATATGAATATAGCTCTTTCTTGGTATATAAAACAATATTGTGGGCATGTATATTGTAGTTCAGTTTATGCTTGCCTGATCTATACAAATTTCTTCAATATCCAAAATTGATCTCTGTATCTCACAAGAACAATTTGCTCCTATCAGACTTCTGGTGCTTCCTACTTCCAGTCAGGTGGAAATGACATAGGAACATGTTCTTCTGTAGCATTTTCAGTGCTCCTACTGCTATAATCAGGCAATGCAGAAAATCAGATTATACCTATGTACTTTTAAAGTTATACATCTTTTCTGAGCTTCAAGAAAGGGTCCATTTGGATTCACACTAAATGAACTGAGCCAGGCAATTTTAAGAAGCAATAGAGAACCTCAGACCTGTTGCAACTCAACATTTGCATGATGGGATGACTTGATCACATATATATGGTTTAGTCATGTAGATTTTAAAAGACAAAAAAAAGGCTATCTAACAACATCTTTTGCACCCCAACATCATTAATTATACAGTAAAACTCCAGCAGAATTGGTCATTTCACAGAATCTCTGCTAAATAGCTAGAGCAATTCCTTCACTCATGCCCTCACCTCGCTTCAAAAACCCTGCAAGTCAGATGTATTTTGCAACATAACTGAAAGTCACCTTATTCAGGCTATTTTGGACCCAGACAGGGAACGATTTCCAAGTACTAGACCCTACACATAGAATGCTGGGCCAGCCACCCCCTCTCTTCTATGACTGAATCATTTCACTTGTTCCCTTTTCTCAGGCACATCAGATCCAAGCTGCCTCTCACCTTTCAGTCCCCCATTACTCTGCCCTTGACTTAGCTGACTTTGTCTGTCACCTTGTCCCCTGTGCTCCACAAATTACATCAGCATGGATACCTCATTTGTCTGTTTTTTGTCAAATCATTTCACACTTCCTTACCTTCCTAGAAAGTTAATATGGGAAAAATAGAGGTATAGACATGATAGCACACACAGCAGGAAGGTCAGCTGCCCTCAGTATGATCCAATATGAAACCTTACGTACATCCTTGGACCACTAGCCCACTCCACCAATTGCACTTATGTGGCTATACCGATTGAACTTCTCTAGTCCAGCACCCTTGGAACCTGACTGGTTCTGAACAAGAGAGTTTCCCAGACCATAGGAGGTTAATATTATCTAGCAGCATTACCAACATTTCCACTGATTACTGGGCTCTTAAAAGACATTCAGGATACATCTAAACAACACCCCTCTGTCGGCAAAGGGATGTAAATTAGACACATTGAAAGTGCAAATGAAGCAGCCGCTGATTTTTCCGAAATGGGGCTTCCCCGTCTAAACTGCTGGGGTTTTTTCAAAAAGCCACGTTTTTTAAAAAAAAGCAGTGGCCACCACTATGCAAATGAAGCGTGAGATATTTAAATCCCGGCTTCATTTGCACTTTCCATGTGTCTAATTTACATCCCTCTGCCAACAGAGGGGTTCGGTTTAGACACACCCTTAGAAGAAAATTAAAGCTAAAATGACAGTACAGAACACTGAGAGCCAGGAGCGGTAGCTGTAAACAAAATGTATGGAACTACAGGAAACTTGCTTATACACATGAAAAGCAGACATCTGGCTAACTAAAATCATGTTGGATGACAGATGTTTCCAGACCAGAGAGTGCTGGACTAGAGAGGTTAAACTTGTACTTCTATATTTAGCATTCTAGCTCAGTCACAGCTAGTGCAGGTATATCCACACAAACTGGAAATTACAAATCTTGCTCTAACAGAGATGTATCTAACACATCCATTTAGACCTAAGGAAAAGAAAAAAAATATTTTGTTCCACTATATCTTGCACCAGCCACCATGCCATCTTATTGATGCTACTGTACCTTTCCTTTCCAAGCCCCTCCCTGATACAATTCTATCCCCTTTTTATGTCCTATCTAATTTAGTTTGTAAGCTCCTTTTGGGGTAGATACTAGGCAATCTTTCTGTTGTGAAAGCCACCTAGAAAGCCTTTAGACATCAATAATAAATAAACTAGAAAAATGCTAGTCCTTCTCAATCAGCTGACCCTGAGCTCCATGCTATGGCTCCCCTACTCCTTTGAATTGTGCGGAGGTGGCAGTTTCAAAGGGGCAATGGCCACACAGCTGCCCCTTTGAAACTGCCACCTCTGCACGATTCAGAGGGAAAGCAGGGGAGCCTGGGCACAGCTGAGGACTCCCATGCAACACTTCTCTGGAACCCTGTGTCAGCTGGGGACTCCCGGATCCTGGGGAAATGCCACGGGGAGCCCGGGGTCAGCTGGAGAGTGCCCAGCTGACCATGGGCTCACCTATGGCTGCCTCTTTGAATCATGCCAAGGTGGCATTTTAAAGGGGCAGGAGGGGAGCACGGGGTCAGCTGGGAATTCCCCAGCTGAGCACGGGCTCCCCACCGCATTTCCCCAGAACTCAGGATCAGCTGGGAAGTCCCCAGCTGATCCCGGGTTCCAGGGAAATGCCGTGGGAAGTCTGGGATAAGCTGGGAATCCCCAGCTGACCCCAGGTTCCAAGGCCGCACTGGGTCAGACCAAAGGTCCATCTAGCCCAGTATCCTGTCTGCCAACAGTGGCCAGCACCAGGTGCCCCAGAGAGGGTGGACCGAAGACAATGATCAAGCAATTTGTCTCCTGCCATCCTTCTCCAGCCTTCTGAAAAACAGAGGCCGGGGACACCATTTCTATCCCCTGGCTAATAGCCTTTTAGGGACCTAACCTCCATGAAATTATCTAGCTTCTCTTGTTATAGTCCTAGCCTTCACAGCCTCCTCTGGCAAGAAGTTCCACAGGTTGACTACACACTATGTGAAGAAGAACTTTCTTTTATTAGTTTTAAACCTGCTACCCATTAACTTTATTTGTCCTCTAGTTTTTCTATTATGGGAACTAATAAATAACTTTTCTTTATTCACCCTCTCCACACCACTCATGATTTTATATAACTCTATCATATTCCACCTGAGTCTCCTCTTTTCCAAACTGAAAAGTCTCAGTCGCTTTAACCTCTCTTCATATGGGACCCGTTCCAAACCCCTAATCATTGTAGTTGCCCTTTTCTGAACCCTTTCCAAGGCCAAAATATCTTGTTTTGAGGTGAGGAGACTACATCTGTTCACAGTATTCAAGATGTGGGCGTACCATAGTTTTATACAGGGGCAGTAAGATATTTTGTGTCTTATTTTCTATCCCTTTCTTAATAATTCCTAGCATCCTATTCACCTTTTTGACCGCCGCCGTACACCGTGTGGAAGTTTTCAGAGAACTATCCACGATAACTCCAAGATCTCTTTTCTGATTTGTCATAGCCAAATTAGCCCCCATCATACTGTATGTATAGCTGGGGTTATTTTTCCCGATGTGCATTACTTTACACTTATCCATATTAAATTTTATTTGTCATTTAGTTGCCCAATCGCTGAGTTTGGTGAGATCTTTTTGGAGTCTCTCACAGTCTGCTTCTGTCTTGATTATCCTAAACAGTTTGGTATCATCCGCAAACTTTACCACCTCACTACTTACCCCTTTCTCCAGATCATTTATGAATAAGTTGAAAAGGACTGGTCCCAGGACTGACCCTTGGGGGGCACCACTAGTTACCCCTCTCCATTCTGAAAATTTACCATTTATTCTTACCCTTTGTTTCCTGTCTGTTAACCAGTTCTCAATCCATGAAAGGACCTTCCCTCTTATCCCATGGCAATGTAATTTACACAAGAGCCTTTGGTGAGGGACCTTGTCAAAGGCTTTCTGAAAATCTAAGTATACTATATCTACTGGATCCCCCTTGTCTGCATGTTTGTTAACCCCTTCAAAGAACTCTAATAGATTAGTAAGACATGATTTCCCTTTACAGAAACCATGTTGACTTTTGTCCAACAAATTATGTTCTTCTGTGTGCCTCACAATTTTATTCTTTACTATTGTTTTGACTAATTTGCCCGGTACTGAAGTTAGACTTACCAGTCTGTAATTGCCAGGATCACCTCTAGAGCCCTTTTTAAATATTGGTGTCACGTTAGCTACCTTCCAGTCTTTAGGTACAGAAACCAATTTAAAGGATAGGTTACAAACGACAGATAATAGTTCACCAATTTCCGATTTGAGTTCCTTTAGAATTCTTGGATGAATGCCATCTGGTCCCGGAGATTTGTTGACATTACGTTTTTCTATTTGTTCCAAAACCTCCTCTAATGACACTTCAATCCGGGACAGTACCTCAGATTCATCACCCACAAAGGACGGTGCAGATTTGGGAATCTCCCTAACATCCTCAGCCGTGAAGACTGAAGCAAAGAAATCATTTAGTTTCTCCGCAATGGCTTTATTGTCCTTGATTGCTCCTTTTATATCTCGATCGTCTAGGGGACCCACAGGTTTTTTAGCAGGCTTCCTGCTTCTAATGTACTTGAAAAACGTTTTGTTATTTCTTTGAGAGTTTTTGGCTAGCTGTTCCTCAAAATCTTTTTTTGTTTTTCTTATTACATTTTTACACTTGATTTGACAGTGTTTATGTTCTTTTCTATTTATCTCACTAGGATTGGACTTCCACTTCTTAAAATATGCCTTTTTGTCCCTCACTGCTTCTTTTACATAGTGGTTAAGCCACGGTGACTCTTTTTAGGGTCTCTTGCTATGTTTTTTAACTTGGGGTATACATTTAAGTTGGGTAATACATTGAGTACTGCTTTTCATAGAATCATAGAACCATAGAACTGAAAGAGACCTCAGAAGGTCATCAAGTCCAGCCCCCTGCTCTAGACAGGACCAATCCCACTAAGGATAGGTACCTGAAAGGGAACAAATTTCCCCTTCACAGGTAAGGTTTTATTACTATCAACCTTGCAAAAGAAAAAGTTCAGCAACTCAGTATAAGTATGTTTATATTCTGTATGTAACCCAGCACGAATTATGAATGAAACATCCCTAAAGGCTTAGGGTGAATTTTTCAAGGCTGCCTAAAGGATTTGGATGCTAATCCCATTCGTTTAAATTTTTAACTGAATTAACACTTTTAATTTGAATGGCAAACAAATCCGTTAGGTATCTTAGAAAACTTCACCTGAATGCTGGGTTAAGGTTTTTAAACCCAAAACAGGGGAAGGGAGAAGAGAAAAGGAAGTATGGCACAGACGCACCCACTACCAGTGATAAAGGCAAAATTTCACAGTTGATTGAATTTAAGAAAATGCATTATTTTCGCCATGTTTTTACCAGAGGAGTTGTATTTATGTAGTAATAATGGCTCGTTTTGTAAGAGTGCATAGGTTTCCCACATGAATACTCAAAGCAAAAGAGATTCAAATACAGTACATCTAAGAGACTACTGATTGTTGATAGATGTCTGGACTTTTTGGAAGTGCAACTTGAGATACATTAATGGGGCCTGATTTTTAAAAGGCAGGAGTCTGGCACTCCTGAAAATCAAGCCCTTTTAACTAGTAGTCATTGTGTATTCTCCATCTCTGTCTTTTTTAAAATCAGGGTCAGATTTTTTTCTAAGGCTATATCTCACGTCTTCACAGCAAGCCTACTGTTTCAGACTTGCTATTCCAACATCCCTGTAAACCTCATTCCATGAGTAGTAAGGGATGTTTTGGAATAGCGGGTGATTTTGAAATTTGGCACTGTGAAGACAGTGCCAAATTACAAAATAAGCTATTTCAAAATAAGATTCAAAGAAGATATGCAATTTGTGTAGCTCAAATTGCGTATCTTATTTTGAACTACAGTACAGTATAGACATAGCCTGAAAGATTTGCTCCAGGAATTACTTTGGGGAAGTTCTGTGGCCTGTTGTACAGGAGGTCAGACAATATGATCACAATGGTCCATTCTCACCTTGGAATCTATAAAAGTTGTCTCAAGCCGAACACCCAGGAACTTCTGAAATCTTTGACCTATTAATTTATAGGTCTCATGCAAAAACTATAATACATAGCTTTATTTCATCTTAATTTCCAGCTGTGATCTCTTGGTGTTTGCAACTGTAATCAAATTATGTAGGTCAATTTTTCACTAGATTTCCTAATCATGTCTGTCTCCATCAGAGAAATAGAGTTTACCTTACTCAAAGCAGTGGGTTGCTTTTAATATCGTATAAGCTTGCAACATTTTATATGGCTTAGCCAAGTTCTGTTTATGAGATTAACAAAGGTCCATTTCTGAATTCCATGCTGTTTAATCAATAAAACCCCTGATTTTGAGTACAACGGGAGTTCTATCTGAATAAAGAATACAGAGCAGCCCCTGGTCTTATTCATATTGGCTAAAACCTAGATAATCAGTGGCATACATAACCTCCATCTAACAGATCACATTCAACTCTATAGTAAGCTCTTAAGTTTTGAAAGCTGATTTTTATTAGTAATAAGTTGCCCATTTTTTAAACTAAAACTAAAAACCGAGTGCTATGGTTTGTTTGTTGTTATTGTTGTTTTGAAGTATCTAATGTCCTACTTTCAACCAGATTCTTCATATGACACCCTGGGGTCCTTGGAAGAAGTTTACTTTATAAATATACAGCTAATCGATTAATGGAAGACTTGATGCCTGGCTTATGTCATGACCTTTACTTTCCCTCATTATCTATCACTCATGAAACAAAAGGTCAAAATAGGACTTAGCCATTACGTATTCTCACTGAAGATGGTTATATTCATAGATATATGAAGGCTGACATAAATGGGATCGCCTCTTTGCTTTCCCATTTTTATCCATTTCTTTTCTCATCAGAGGGGAAAGTGCCAAATGTCAGCACACACATCCAACTTGTCCCATATTCTTTTCCATTGTTTTTACCTTCCCATTGACGGGTATAATATGCAATCAAAAATGGCTCCCATAAGAATTGCCCTTTTTTATTTTATTTTTTTTATTTTTTTTTTTCCTGACAGGACTCCTTCAGTGACTGAAATGAAACTGGCAGGATGAACGGAGTCCGTGAATGATAGGAGAGTTTATTGAGTGGCATGGATTGGTGCATAACTCCGCAGCTTTGCTATGGAAAGGTTTGTGCGGATATATTTATTGGCTTCAGATTGCTTAGGTTGGAATTCCTCTTTTTTAATTTGAGTTTTGGATTTAAACTCACTCAAAATCACAAAGTAAAACTTAATAAAAACCATAAATTTCAAATGTTGATCCTGCAAAGCCATTAGTCAATCCTGGTTCACTTCAGTAATGACCCATGTTTGCTCAATTGGCTCAAGAACTTTTTAAGGAACATGGTCTCAGTTTTGAGATTGTAGCAAAACTGAAAGCAATAGGAGTTTTACTTGATGCCAGGTTTCATCTGGAGTATTTTGCATAGCTGTAATGAGGTATTTGATGCATCAGTTACATGATGAATCAGAAAATGACTAATCTGCAATGGGAAGAGCAGGTAGCCTTGATATGCTACAGTGGTCCTGGGGGAGTAGAGAATAAGCAAATTATTAAAGTCAAATGATAACAATGGCATTGGAAGAATAATGTCCTACAGATTGACATGAACAAAAGGAGCTTTACTTTCTGATTCCAGGCAAGTTATCTCTGCTTCATCTGCATGCCTAGAAATAAAGCAATAACAATAACATATAATAAGAGATTAGAAGAATTTCAGTTTCAAGACAAAGGACTCATGTCTATACTAAAATAGCATATCAGTTGAGATTCCATTGAGAGTAATTCTGAGCTAGAAATGTATGCTAATGAAATATGTAAAGGTAACATGGATGTCCCATTATCTAAAGAAGCACAAAAGAACAAGCATACATCCTCAGAAAATGGGATGTCTACTTTCAAATAGTTGGACTATGACATTAGTGAACAAGTACATTTTATAGAATTATGAATGCTCTCTATTTCACAAAATTCCTACAGTATTTTATTAGCTCTGTTCATTTAATTATGTCTTCTCTAAATGATCACTTTAATTTTTCATAGAACCAGACTCTGTTCAAAGAAGTCATTCAGGCAGTGCTAAAGGCTCAATGCTTTGCAGCTTTGGGAAGCCTTTAAGAAGAACAGAATCCTACTGGACCCTAGTGGAGATTCAAGACAGTGTAAACATAATGAAATCATATTAATTTTTCAATATGTTGAATATGTCTCTTATTATAAAACCATTACTACAGGTGAAGATAAACTAAAAAGCAGATACAGTAACTCTTCACTTCAGGACAATTGTATTAAGTGGACAGCCACAGTTTATCAGTTGTCCCTTTCTACAATGGTACTGGCATGTCCCTGAAAAAAAACCAATAATCATATTAGTAAGTGATGCGAATTAGTAAGTGATGCATCCACACTACCAAGCCCATTATTCTAGAATAAGGGGCCTCAGAATTCAAACTCAGTACTCCTGCTTTTCATGAGGAATAATGCTAATTCCAAACTTGTAAGTCTGAAATAACATCAGTGTGGATACTCCAGAGCCACTAATTCAAAATAACTGGCCTCCAGCAGGCCTCCCACAGCTCCGCAGAGTCTTTCCTGGGGCTCTGAGACCAAGGTTGCACATGCACATTAATGGAGCCTGCCTCAGACTACATTAGATGCTTTCCAATAGTGAGGACATGCAAGTTTGAATTTGTTAAACTGGGAGTCCAGAATTTGAATTTAGTAAATTCAAAATAATCTCCTATTGTAGACGTGGCATGAGAGAGGCCACAATAACAGCTTCCAAGTTCCTAAAAGGTTGTTACAAGAAGGAGGGAGAAAAATTATTCTCCTTAACCTTCCATGATAGAACAAGAAGCAATTGGCTTAAATTGCGGCAAGGGAGATTTACATTGGACATTAGGAAAACCTTCCTAACAGACAGGGCGTTTAAGCCCTGGCACAAATTGCCTAGGAATGTGGTGGAATCTCCATCATTGGAGATTAAAAGCAGGTTAGACAAATACCTGTCACGAATAGTCTAGATGGTGCTTGTTCTTCCCATGAGTGCAGGGGACTGGCCTAGTTGACCTATCAAGGTTCCTTCCAATTCTGTGATTCTATAGAGATACAGAGACACAGCATATTACAATACACAGTTCATCAGAACTTCCAACACACAGAAGGGAGTGGGACAAGGACAGCAGATCTGCCATCATACCAATCAGCTAATCATCGCCCTGCAGGCAAATATGAGGAGCTGTTCCACGTCCACACTATAGCTTTGTGAGCTATAGTGTGAGAATTCCCTATACCTGACCCTTACAAACATCCTAGCACAAAGCCTAGTGCTTAGGCTTCATGTTTGGATAAAAATTTGCATAGTATTCTAATAATCTTTATACAAGGTATTCCTTCTGAAATATCACCTGAAAACTTATAATTTTGCTGGTCAATATTGTCCTGCACAACTTTGTTGAGAAGTTATAAAATCTCCCTATCTCATGTTTTTAACATATGTTCTAAACCACAACAGAAGTTGGCACAAGGGTCTACGGGAGGGCTGGGCAACTCATAACATATATTTCTCGGGGAAAATCTGAGACTGGGCATGTGTTGAGGTCACCCTGTAGTATGACCAAGGTTGGGAAAAGCTAAGGAGTGACTGGCAGGCTGCAGCACATGACTGGTTTTTGTTTCTGAACAATCAAAGAACAGTGGAGTACAGTATAGTATATTTGCAGAAGAGAGAAAGGAGGTGCTAACAGAATTGATACAGGTCATGGCTACTCAACACATGGCCTGTGGGTTGTGTACTGCCTGTGGCCTGTTTGTTTGTAGCCCATGGTGCAGTTTGGGTTTATGCAGGACTCAACACGGAGCCCGTGGATGGGATCTTTTGAACACGCTCCACAATGGCAAGTCAATATAATGGTCTTCTGTTAATAGGCATGGCAATATTCACCACTTTGCCTCATTTGTATATTTTCTTGCACAAGAGAGGGCAGTGTAGACATAGTTCCCGGTAATTTCAGTATGAAACAAAACCAAAAATAAAGACGAGAAAGATTATCATTTATTATTTCAACAAACTTATATGGGTACGTCTCCACTAGCTCATTAGTTCGAGCTAAGTAGGGTAATTAGGGCAAGCGGAGTTGCAAATGAAGCCCGGGATTTAAATATCCCGGGCTTCATTTGCATGTTCCCGGGCGCCGCCATTTTTAAATCCCCCTTAGTCTGAATTTCGTCCCCGTGGTTACACGCGGCACAGAGTAGGTAGTTCGAATTAAAGATCCTAATTCCACGAGGAGTAACAGTAGTTTGAATTAGGATCTTTCATTCAAACTACATACTCCGTGCCGCATGTAGCCGCGGGCACGGAGTTCAGACTAAGGGGGATTTAAAAATGGCGGCGCCCGGGAACATGCAAATGAAGCCCGGGATATTTAAATCCCGGGCTTAATTTGCAACTCCGCTTGCCCTAATTACCCTACCTAGCTTGAACTAACGAGCTAGTGTAGACATACCCTCTGTGATACTCAACTAGTAGTAACAAAATAAATGTGCAGAATGTTGGATAACAGGAGGAGGAGGACTCTATATAGGGGACTTTTTCTTGGATGTCAATTTTCTGTAATTTTAACAGCCTACTGCAACATTCGTCATCTTAGGTGCATTTCAGCAAACACATCCATCAGTCTATTCAAATCTATTTTGTAAGACAGATACAACTCTACTGCAACGACAGCCAGGTGGTTTGATCTTTTCTGTTACCTTGTTGTTCAGAGATAGTTCTGAGCTAGTTCTTTCTCTGTGGAAAATGATCCCTCAAGCAAGAACTCATGGGGAAAGTAATGGGCATCATAAGGAGCTCACACTTACTATATAAAATGGCTGTTCAGCAAGGAAGAAGCAGAAAAGCTCTCTTTTGCTTGAGGGTGAGAAGGGAGAAACATGTCAGGAAAGAAGGGGTAATGGTTGGTTGTCAGCAGGTCCCTGAGCCAGAATCAATAATAGAGGGATTTCTCTCTCTCTCTCTCTCTCTCTCTCTGACACACACACACACACACACACACACACACACACTGCAGTTTGTCAACTAAGGACTGCAACTGGCCACTCGGGCAAACAAGGGGCCTAAGGGTCACCTGTCCATAGAAGGTAAGAAGATAGCGGGCTGGGACACAGCCAGAGGGATCATAGCTCAGAGGGGACCTCGTGGTCCAATAGTGAGATAGGCCCAGATAGTGAAGGCGATGAAGACAGAGGGAATTCCTCTAGCTCCTTGTCTCCCAATCCCCTCCTTTTTTCCCTCCCTCCTCTCCTTCCCCTCTCCTATTTATTTTGGGTCTGCACATCCTAAACTCATAACTCCAATCATCTGAAGAAGTAGGTTGTGCCCACGAAAGCTCATGATACCATCTACATGTTTTGTTACTCTATAAAGTGCTACCAGACCATTTGTTGTTTCTTTCTGTAAGGGTATGTCTACACAGCAAAGTTATTTTGAAATAACTTTACCAGCATCTACACAGCCAAACCTTCATTTCGAAATTAATTTGAAATAGCCGCAGAGTTTGGGGGGAGGCCTCCAATATCCATGATCTCCGCACTAGATGCAGGAACGTGGCCGTCTACAGGCGGATGGCTGACAGCCTGGTCACCAAAGGCCACATGCGCCCCCAGGAACAGGTGCGCATGAAGATAAAGGAGCTGCAGCAGGCCTATGCCAGGGCCACAGGGGGAAGCTCCCAAACAGGGGCTGACCCAGACTCCTGCCCCTATTATGATGCCCTGGACAGCATCCTGGAGGGTCAGACGGTCCGTGCCCCCCAGGTGGTCATCGACCCTGGGGGAAAGGGCCCTGAGCAGAGCATGGAGGAGGAGGAGGAGAAGGAGGAGGACAACAGCCAGGAGTCGCAGGAGTCTGGAGGGAGCATGGCACTCACCCAGGACCCCTGAGGCGTCACAGCAGCCATGTCACTGGTGTCATCCAAGGCCGGGTAGGCCTCAACATGTGAGTGCCATCACTGTCCCCTTTTGCGGGGCGGGGCGGGGAGGGAGGGAGACCAGGGACCACGCATGTGGGCCTTGCTGACCACGGAGCATGCAGCAACCTGTGCATATGCCATGCCACCCTGGGCATGTGGCCCTGGCTAGCTGTCACACAGGGGCCCCTGGCCTGTTACCCACACGTTTGTATGTATGAAGGCACATGACATGCTCCTGACCCCGGGGAGGGACACTGCACGATGCCCTCTCTCCACAAGCCCACTCTACGCAGAGGCAGGGCACATCTCCCCTGTGCTATATATAGTGTGGGTGTGTAGGCCTCCACACCCACACTATATACAGCACAGGGGCCTGGGTGCAGTCCTGGGCCAGCTCACACTCCCGGGGATAGCAGGAAATGCCGAACATGGCCTGTGTGCAAGCACATCAGCTCTGATAGTCCGGAGACCTGCCATCCTCGCCTTGCAGAGGGGAGCTGGGCTTCACCCACTGTGTCCCCAGAGATAACTGACCACTTCTCTTGTTTCTCCACTGCCGCAGCAGCTCCAAGTGAAGTGCGCACCACCCCGCCTAGGACATCCTCCCACACTTAGGCCAGCAGGGTGACTTGGGGATCCTGCGAAGGAAGGTCCGTATCGTGGAACAGTGTGTGCACGAAGACCTGCAGCTGCGGCGGGAGAGCTGGTGTGATCTGCCATCTGCGACCACCTGCAGACCCTGGTGCAGAGATTGGTGCCTCCTGCCACTCCAGCCCCTGCTGCTACCCAGCTATCGCTCCTCCTCCCACTCCTGCTCTCCCTCCCGCCTCTTCCTCCCGTCCGCTCCCCACCGGCCCCACCCTCCATACCCATTCCCCCCCAGGGGCACCAAGGCCCCTGCACCCACAGTGCTGGGAGACCAACAAGACCCCCAACCCTGAGCTTCTCTTCCCCCTTTCTCCCCTTGCCTCCCCCTTCCAGCTCCCTCCTCCCAGGTTTACCCCTCCCCTCTCCCGCCCTCATTCCCCCCCACACTCCAGTTATGTTCAATAAAGAGAGTTTGTTTTTGGCAACACATGTGGTTTTATTTTACATCAGGAAGGAGAGTTAGGGAGGGGAAAGTGGAAGGACGTGTGGGTGGAATAAGGCACAAGGCCCCAGTGGGGCACACCAGGGAGACTTCACTCCTCCTCCGTCTGGAAGCTCTCCCGCAGGGCCTGCCAGATACTGACAGGCCCCCGATGGGCCTCCCGGCTGGCAGCCATGCTGGGCTGTGCATAGAGGTCAGCCAAGTGGTCGGCCTCTGCCATCCAGCCTGGTAGGAAAGCCTCTCCCTTTCTTTCACACAAATTGTGCAGCACACAACACACCGCCACCACGTGAGGAATATTCCTCTCAGAGAGGTCCAGGCAGGTGAGGAGTCATCTAAATTGGGCCTTCAGCCAGCCAAAGGCACCTTCCACCATGATGCAGGCCCTGCTGAGCCTGGCATTAAAGGCCTGCCGGGAGAGGTTAAGGTGTCCCGTGTAGGGCTTCATGAGCCAGGGCTGTAGTAGGTAGGCCACATCCTCCACCAGCCACACAGGCATGTCCACGTCCCCAACCCTGATGTGGAGATCAGGAAAGAAAGTCCCAGCATGCAGCCTCTGGCACACGGAGGACTTGCAGTACACCCGCGCGTTGTGTGCTTTGCCGGACCAGCCCACGTTAATGTCCAGGAAGCAGCCCTGATGGTCAGATATAGCCTGCAGGATGACCGAGAAGTATTCCTTCTGGTTTATGTACAGGAAGGCCTGGTGTTCTGGGGTTCCCCATCCGTCGATTGCTCCGCCCTCCCGCCCACAGTTGGGGAAGCCCAGGGTGCCAAAGCCCTCGATGACCACGTCCACATCAGTGAGGCGGATGACTCTGCGGAGCAGCACTTAATTGATGGCCTTGACCACCTACAGAGGGACACACAAAACCGAGAGTCACTGGGGTGCCCGGGTGGCTGATAGTGCTCCTTCCCTACCACTGCTCCACACCCCCTCCTCGGGAGCAACTCCCCTCCCCTGCATTTCTGGCCACTGCGGGCAGTCCGTAGTGTGGCTGGGACAGAATAAACCCTCCCGGGGAGGGGACTTGCACCACCTCCCCACCTTTTCTCTGGGGCAGCCCAGCCCCTCCTTGCCCCATTCCTGGCACAGTGGCTGGAGACTGCATGAGCACTGCTCCCATGGTGGATCTTCCCACACTGAACTGGTTCCCCACGGATCAGTATCTATCCAGTGTGGAGAACTTCCAGAGGGTGATGGCCACACGCTTCTGGAGGGGAATGGAGGGCCTCATGTGCATGTCCCGTCACTGCAGAGCAGGGGCGAGCCACTCACAGAGCTCCAGGAAGGTGTCCTTCTTCATTCTGAAGTTCTGGGTCCATTATTGGTCTCCCCAGCGTTCCAGGACGATGTGCTCCCACCAGTCGCTGCTGGTGTCCAGACGCCAGATGCGGCGGGGCACACTGGCATCCAGGCACTGCTGCTGCTCCTCCTCATCCCCTAGGAGGGTCCAGAAGAGGGCCTGGGGGTTGGGCTGCAGCAGATGCTGAGAGGCAGACGCCAACAATTGCTGCCAGGCTTGCATCAAGTCATCTAAAATAAGCACCAGAGTACCCAGGGGCAGCTCTGGCTCCACGGTGCCAAGTGCTGTGGTGTCCTGAGTCAGGGCAACCAAATCAGACAGAGACAAAAATGCTTTGCTGTCCCTCAGCGAGGTAGGCATCAAGCAGGGAAAGCTGAGAACCGGCTGTCCGGGGGGGTCCCTTTAAGCACAAGCCTCACAAAGTAACCATTGACCTGCTGCCATGCTGGAACCGGTTTCAGCTGGCCTTAAATGCAATTCAGCATCCAATAGTGGACGCGCTATTTCAAAATAGCAAAACGCTATTTCGAAATGCATTTTGTGTGTAGACACGTAATTTCAAAATATCTTATTTCAAATTAACTATTTTGAAACAAGCTATTTCGAAATAACGCTGTAGTGTAGACGTACCCTTTCAGACTAACTCGGTTACCCCCTGAAGCTTTAAATATGATGTTCAGGTTGTGTCCTTTTACAATGTATATCACAAAACTCTCTAGAATAATACGTAATTCTTCTTTACGAAAAAAGTTTGCTGCCAAAACCAAAATCAGTATAATTATAATGAATGCAATGCTCTCTCTCTCTCTCTCTCTCTTATTTCTCTCAGTCCCTCCCCCTACAAGGATGCTTTGAACCAAATTCTGTACTGGCTTTCACAACATACAAATACCATTTAAATTAATAGGAGCTATTTTGTATAGAAATTAAGGCAGAGTATGAGCCTTTTGAATTAAGTATGAGGGGCTTATCTACTATATATATTTAGAGAGTTTGTCTGTTTGATCAAGAACTCCTCCTAAACCGTAAGAGCTAATACCACCAAATTCAGCATACGGCTTCCTCTTATCATAACTTAAAGTAACATTAGGGTTTGGTTGTGCCAGGAATATGGGATTGCTTCTCATAAAACCAAACAGAAAAGAGAAAGAATCACCATATCAAATACAGTCCTCAAAAGTGACATCATAGAGTAAATGTGGGAAGAGACTGAACCAAGATGAACAAGAAACATAGGATGAACCTGCAATAGGATTGCTTCTCAATACAGAAAAAAGATAAAAGGGAGACATTTGGAGTAGTACTCTGTTTGGGCTCAGTTAAATCAATGCTTAAGGTTTGAAAACTAGAAGACAATGTTATTGGCAACTAAATTGACTATAGCCCTTTCTTGTTAAAACACAGCAAGGGATAAATGTTTTATAGAGAGGAAGAAAAGAAACTTGATGGAACTCCCATTTTAAAAATTACACAATTACACACATTTTAATAATCCCTTTTTTAAAGAATTCTGAACTAAAAATGAACTTCATAAAAATAATGCTGTATTTTTTAAAAATACACTCATTTTTAAAAAGCATGTACACTTTCCTTTTATTTAAAAAAAACCTTAATTGAATTAAGAACCCAAGCATCTCCAGGTAAATCTGCAGGTTATAAATATTTATTTTTCCTCTAAATTAGCTTTGGAGGCATAACCTGAGAAGTAAGAAACTTGGAATAAGAATTAAACCATATAAAAACTACAGCACAATTCAGATACTAAAGGGGCTTGATTTTTCAAAAATACTTCCCTCTAACTCACTCCTGGGCAAAATATGGCCCGCAGGCTGCATCCAGCCTGCCAAGCCACCAGATCCAGCCTGTGAAAGATGCTCCCCAGCTTGTCCCACAGCCCTGCACATTGCTCAGAAACATGGCTACCTGACCTCATTTCCCTTTCAGAATTGTAATTCCAAAGGAGAAAGGGAAGCATCAGGCACTGTCTCTACCCCCAGCACAATCCCTATGTCACATTCCAAAACCCTGCACTCCAGCCCCCTACCCTACGTCACAACTGCCTCCTTCACCCAGATTCCCTCCTGAATCCCAATCCCTTACCCCAAGCCCCCTTCTGCACCCAACCTCCATCCCAGACTCTACACCTCCTTCATTAATATCATGGAAGAGTGTGACCCATTTTCCAAAATCTTGGAGTAGCCCCATCAAAAATTATTGTTTCCTTCTCTCTCCGCCTTACCTCTAAATTCTTTAAAATGACTGTCATCCTTACATGTAGGCTTTAGAGAAATTGAGAATATAAATAACAGACTCTTTGCGAAGGGATTGGAATAGAATCTCATTTGCTTGACTTGAATTCTAGAGCCAACGTGAGTGAGTCATCTCTTGGACTATTGAGTCAGTCCCACACTCTTCAATCACCAAACCTGAACGGTGCTTCAATATGACACACAGGTTGTACTACCAATTACTCAGTTGTGAGCGCAGAGTTTTGCAACCCCATGTGCCAGGTCGCAGCTGCAAGCAGGTGTGACCTGACCTGGCCTGATTTCTGTGGATGCTATCACACCCATGGACCCCAGCTAAAGCCTTTTGTAGTGCACCGCACAGCACTCTCTTCCCAAGCTGGTCTGAAAGGCCACCCACCTCTCTTCACTGAAATTGCTCCTGAAGAGCCATATCTGCGATGCCTAACAGAAACTAACCTGCTGATTATAGTGAGCTTGTGTGTACCTACAATTGATATATTTATCTTATTAAAAAATAAAATAAATCTCTCAAAGTGCTATTCTGAAAGCCTTGAATTACTAGAATATGGTCAGTTATAACCTTTAATGCTATGCATTTCCTTACCTTTTTACTTGCTTGTGTTTTGAGCAAAGGTCTTCAGAGCTCATGCCTTCCTTTATGTTTGCAATGTGCTCGGCCTTGTGGGATCTGTCAGAAACAAATGATGAACTTCATAGTAACAACAACAGTTCAAGTAGTTCAAGCAGTTCAAACTTGCTCAGACCAGCTGCTTACAAATGTGTAAAAGCAAATTCTGACATTGAATGTTCAGTTTGGAACCTGTGGTGTCCCATCACCTTGTTTTACAAAAGCCATTGCATGTTGGAGGCTGAGGGGACTCCCAGAGTATAGGAAAGAATTTGAGTTCACCAAATGTCTCTTGTTTCACTCAATCTGTTATAGAATGATGCCTGTCTTCATATTCTTACCATAAGAGGCCTCTCTCAGGGTTAAAAGTCTCATATTTTATAGGGGTTGACGTAGCTCCTACATTCTAGAAATTTTTTCATTGTCTTTCTCCTCAGTGCCTCAAGCCCTGGGCAAGAACTGACAAAATTAATTAACTAAAAAATATTTACATGAGAAAAGTGAATGAAATGACTTGATTTTTCTACCTACAAGTAGAACCGTAATTAGACAATTTTGACAGATTTTGCCACTTCTCATGTCATAATTTCCTACCCTTACATTTCCTTCAGTGTCAAGGAATGAGAAATCCTGACAACTGATAAGCACTCATGGGTATTTACTAACTCTGATAAAAGGCTGGGAGTTTTTTCATATTGTATCTTTTCTCTATATTTGTATAGAGAGAGAGAGCAATTTTTGATAGTAAAGCATAAACTCACAAGTAAAAATTGACTTTTGGCACCAATAGAAAAACTAAAGGGATGAATTTTATGAAGAGGAATCAAAAGATGTTTTAGTAGTTAAAGATTTTTATCCCTGCATCTCTTTGTATGGATTCTTTTAGATCTTTTAGGCCCCTATGCTGACTGACCTTCCATGCAGAGGACAAGGAGGTTGCCAGTGCATTACAGAAATGATGGTACTGATGAAGACTAACTACATTGACCAGGTTGAAAAGTCATCTCTGATTCTCTGATTTATAAGAAGCATCACAGAGCCTTAGAAATAATTTCAAAAGTTCAGTCATTGCACTCTACAGCTTTCTGACAATTCCTGTTCTGGCTCCATTTTTACATTAAAGTAAAACTTGGAATAAGAAAAGTGCTGTAGCTGAAAGACAGTGACATTGGCAGGTAATAATATTTAGCAGCTTTTGAAGTCTTTGATCCCCTACTAGCTGCCTCAAGCTGACTTATGGCAAAGGCTAAATAGTGAGTGCCAAAGCTATTATGGTCAAACCAGGATGATATTATCAATGAGAAAAATTTAGCAAGGGCAGTGCACTTGAAGTAGGACTTAGAATCACACCTGGGGGATTCAAGATTTTCTCACTTCACACTCAGACCACAGTTAAATCTCTCCTGTGCATTTATTTACTTAAAAGGATCTTTTGAACAATTCACATCTTACTAGGATATCCAGGATTTGTAAGTTCAAGAAATCTAAAAGACTTACAAGCAACAAAACATTTCTACTGCTAATATTTACTTCAGTGTTCAATGCTGGCTCACAGCCACGCCAGTGGCTAAGTAGTCACTGAGCAACAAACTAAGAAGAACTTGATTCAGGAACTTTTGTAAACTGTCAATCTTCCATGCAGCAAGAACTCAGATTCAAGGTTCAAGGATTTCATCCAAAGCCTATTGGAGGCAAAGCAGAACTCCCATTGGCTTCACTGAGGTGAACGTCCATCCCCTAAAAGTTTCTTGGGCAAGGATAAGGTTGGCGACTGCACCATGCCTCACTCTTACACAGGGATGGGCAACAACACAGGGTGGTTCACCAGTGTTAGCCCCTGGCAGGCTGCCACTGCTATACAGGCAGTCCCCGGATTACGTACAAGATAGGGACTGTAGGTTTGTTCTTAAGTTGAATCTGTATGCAAGTCGGCACTGGCGTCCAGATTCAGCCACTGCTGAAACTGATCAGTTTCAACAGCGGCTGAATCTGGACGCCAGTTCTGACTTACATACAGATTCAACTTAAGAACCCCATGCATCCCCAAGTCAGCTGCTGCTGAAACTAATCGGCGGCTGATTCCAGGAAGCCCGGGGCAGGGGCTTCCTGTAGTCAGCCACTGGTCAGTTTCAGCAGCGGCTGACTTGGGAACGCCTGGGGCAGAGCAGCTGGGGTGCTGCTGGGTTGGTCCAGTAGCGCCAAGGAGCGGTGCTGCAGGACCAATCAGCAGCGCCCCACCTGCTCTACCACAGGCCCGGGGCTTTGCTCCACGTCTCCCTGATCTGCTGGGGGGGGGCCACTAGCTGCGCCTCCCCCCAGCAGACCAGGGACACGGGGAGCAAAGCCGCAGCGGCAGCGGGGTGCCGCGCCTGTGAGGCTTTGCTCTGGCAAAGCCACAGAGGCGCGGGACTCCTCCGCCTCCCGGCTTTGCTCCAGGTGTCCCTGGTCTGCTGGAGACAGTCCCCAGCAGACCAGAGGCACCGGGAGCAAAGCGGCAGCGGCGGCGGGGTTCCGCACCTCCCCGGCTTTGCTCTGGCAAAGCCTCAGAGGCGCGGGACCCCTCCGCCTCCCCAGCTTTGCTCCCGGTGTCCCTGGTCTGCTGGAGACGGTCCCCAGCAGACCAGAGGCACCGGGAGCAAAGTGGCAGCGGCGGTGGAGTCCCGCGCCTCCCCGGCTTTGCCACAGCAAAGCCTCAGAGGCGCAGGACCCCTACACCTCCCCGGCTTTGCTCCGGGTGTCCCTGGTCTGCTGGAGACGGTCCCCAGCAGACCAGGGGCACCCAGAGCAGGTTTTTTCGCCCCGTAGGTCGAGGTGGCAGGACCGCTGCACTCTGGGCGGTCCCGCTGCCTGAGAGCTCCGGGGCGAGAAAGCCCCGTTCGTAAGTGCGGATCCGACATAAGTTGGATCCGCGTAACTCGGGGACTGCCTGTATTTACCTACACGGCCTCCGGTACCAGTAATAGCAGTTCCCATTGGTGGCAGTTCACCATTCCCAGCCAATGGGAGTGGCAGGAAGTAGCACAGACTGGACACTACTTCCTGCAGCTCCCATTGGCTGGGAATGGCAATCCATGGCTAACAGGAGCTGTGATTGCCAGTACAGGTGGCTATGCAGGTAAGCATAATGGTGAGGGCCCGCCAGGAGCTAACCCTAGCGGACCAGCTCCGTCTCGCAGGCCAGTATTTGCTCATTCCTGCCTTTACAGTACTTGTTGCCCTCCCAGCATAGGAAAAGTTAAAAAAATCTTACAAAGTGTCAATACAGCTGCTGGGGGGCTGTGATACAAGTAATTTGGACCTGGGGAGAGGAAAAGAGAAGGGCAATCATCATGGTATTTAGAAACCAAAATACATTAATTAAAAGTAGCATAAGACTTTTTAAAAGTGAGCTCTGCTCTCAAATCCCTTGTGTTTGGCCACTTGTACTTGTCACTCTGTCTTCCCCCAAAGCTCATGTAAATAGCCCCATCCCTCTGTATCATCCATTAGTGGAAAGGTTGTCCAGTCCATAATTGTGCATCTACCGTACTCATCTTCTTCTGCTGGAATAAGTCTGAATGTCTGAAGGAGCTGGCACCAACACTATGAAACCTCTACACTGTACCCTACCACCAACTCATTTGTATTGGGGAAATTGAGCCCTGAGTCCTTTTTATTGTCTAGCCTTAGTCTGACAGCTATTCATTTAGGGGAGGCTTTCACACAAATGTGAATTAGGCACACAAGTCACGCTGATTTTCTGTAAGACTTTGTGATGCCTAACTGACCTTTGGTCTTTTAAAAATATTCCATTTATTTTTATTTGTATCTGACAATATTCAGTCTTTAAAAAGCACCTGCAACACCTTAAAATGCAGCATGAATAAGAGGTGAGTGCAGAGGCTTCAACATAAGGTCCACACCCTTCAGAGGGGGAGGAACTGCATTTTACAGAGACTTCATGGTGATGAGTTACCTAAAGTCTTTTAAAAAATCTAATCCAGGGATGCCAGGTAAACTGTATACAGAGTGTAATGACTGTAAGTATCCAGTTCCAGATTAATATGCATATGCTGATTATCTGCCAGACTGGTTACTACCTGACTTCAAGGCATACAAAAGAATTCCAGTTAAAATCCCACCAAATATTACTGGATTATTACAAATCACTATACTATGTGATTATTTTAAACACAGGAGTATGGACTGCACATACTGTATGTTATATTCTGACTTGTGCGAGCTCAAAAGGCACCTGCATGAGGTTTTTCAAAGCACGTGTACTACATTTCACTGGTTGTGACAAGCCTTATAAAAATGAAATAATGTCATGCTTTACAAGCATTTCAATCAATGGGACCAAACACATTGAGGGCATAGAAGACGATATTTAACTTTTTCCATCTGTTGATTTAATACCACACAAAAGTTTGAGTCCCATATTGCCAATTTTCCACCATGTGGTAACCATTTAGTTGGGTTTTTTAAAGTTACTGAATTACAGAGTTGAATTACAGAACACAGTGACTATCAGTGGGCACTGGGTGTAGGCATGTCCCCCAGGCTTAGCGCAGGGTCACATACACGGGCAGTAAATCATGGCAGCATTCCTAGAGCAGCACTGGTCATCTTACACAGGAATGAAAGTGCCAGATTGTAAAACCACATGCTTATGTAGTTCTAAAAATAGAGAAGGTTAGTGTCAGATTTAATTGATGTAATTCCATCAGGTTCATGTCATTTTTAGTACACCTGTGGAAATATAGTAAAGTATTGGGGGGAGGCTCTGGGATATGATCGTGTGAGAGAAGCCTGCTAGGTTATATGGAGTCAATTAAATCAAGCGGAGATTATTTTACATGGCTATGCATGTCCAAATGTAACCCAAGAAATGCCATTAGCAACAAGATTTGAAATCATTCCCTGAACTTTCACATCACAAAGTACCATTTTGCACTTCTTCTTTTCAGGTTAAGGGAAGGCTTGAGTTGACAACTTTTGAAGAGAGAAGCACTTTTAAAATACATCACAAATTAGAAGGGGGAAAAACATCAATCATTTTGTTCATTCAATATCAGAGATAAAGATCATTCATTTAAAGTCAATGTGTTCCCAATAGCAAAGATCTGTTGCAGAGTATGGAGTATGATGAATTATCTAAGCATCTTATCTGAGGGATTTCTACTGCTGTTTATCATCACAGTATCAGAGCACCAACTGCAGAAAATCTATACCAAAGATCTGCCCAAGCTCACACATCTTAAAGAAAGCAGCAAATATACCACATTACTACCAATGGTACAATATACTAGGCATAGTAAGATACTGGGTATGTTTTCTAAGTTAGTTATATGTGCGCTCCGGGATGCATCTAGCTTTTCATCCTGTTCCCCGGACTCTAAGGGAGGGGCTGGTGCACCAGCCAGGTGTGAGAGGCATGCATGGAATGCAAGCACTTTCCCCTCACTCTCTTAGCATGTGGGGACTGCTGCCCTCCTCTATCTACCCAAAATGGTGTCCTTGCAAACCAGTGAAAACCTAAATATTTTTCACAGTGCAGAGGGAGCACATCCCAGTTACCCATTTTCTCTTTCCATCTGGGCCATTGTAACTTTTAGGAACGTAAGAAAGGCTGGTACTAGATTAGATCAATTGTCCATCTAGCCCAGTATCCTATATTCCACCAAGGAAGATGCTTCCAAAGGAATTAACAAATTAGGGCAACTTATCATGTGATCCATCCCTGACCATATTGAGTAATAGCCATTGACAGACCTATGTTCCACAAATGTACATAATGCTATTTTGAACTCAGCTGCTTTAAAGTACAATTAAAACCCCGGTTGTATCGCCGCATCACACCTTGTTTTGTCGGAGTGCATCCACACTAACATCTCTTGCACTGACACAGAGAGCAGTGCACTGTGGTAGCTCTCCGGACGTGCAACTGGCCACAGGGTACTTTGGGAAGGGTTTGCAATGACTCCAGGGGCAAGCACAGTGTCATACAATGCAGATTTCTCAATACCATTATTCCAGGGGCATCCTAGTAGACATTCAACTGCTCTTACAATTGAAGTGTGTTGGGCAATGCACAGGAAATTGGTGTGTCTGGGATGTGGAGAGACAGTAGGCAATGTGGGAAATTATAATAAGCCAGAGGAGGATCTGTCTCTCCTCATACTGCCGTGACTATAGGACCCCACATTGCAGGGTTTCATGGCACATTTTTTATTTTATCATGCCCCATGCAGATTCCGGGGCAGCTGAGTAGATAGTATGTGCTATTCGATTGCCTGGGTTCCTCAGTAATCTCCTTGTTACTGAGGAACCCAGGAAGCTGAGTAGCAAATACCGCTGTCTCGGCCATTACAGAATCTACATATCAAAAGCATCTTTGAAGAGATGTTTTTCCCCTAAGCAGCTTGAACCTGCACTGGAAAAGAAAAGAAAAGAAAAGAAAAGAAAAGAAAAGAAAAGAAAAGAAAAGAAAAGAAAAGAAAAGAAAAGAAAAGAAAAGAAAAGAAAAGAAAAGGGAGGGGAGGTGCTAAACTAGAGCTACTCTGAAAGGTGGCGCTGTGGTAGGCGCCAGGGCTTCTCTGGCTGAGGGGAAAGCTTTTGGGACTTCACCATGTGGAATGAGGGACTTTGTTGCTCAGGTCAAGGTTGGGGTAGGGGTTATTAGTGCAGTAGAAATTAAAACAGTGAGCAGTCACAACAGGCATTGTGGGATACTGGTGGTAGCCAATTCTGATGACAAAACAAACAGCAGTGTCTACACTGGTGCTTTGATCCTTTAACTTAGTCCTAAAAACTCTATGCCTCTCAACGAAGTGGTTTTATATTGTCAGCAAAAAAACAGAGCTTGGTGCCCAAAATAATTTGGTAGTATGTACGTCTCCCCTGTTTTGTTAATAAAAGGCAACTTTTGCCAACAAAACTTTGTAGTGTAGACAAGGCCTTAGACAAACTCGATGGTCCAGGAGTTTACAACCTAATCTAATGAATATAATATCCAGTAAGAACAATAAAATAATGAGAGACAAGGTGGAAGGCAGACGAGAAATGGCAAGAAGGTGGAGGAGATTGATTCAATTAATAATGGAAATTGAGGATGTTCCATTCCAACCATTAAAAACCAACAGAAGTGTCAAGAGTGAAAGGAGAGCACAAATGGCTCCTTAAGGAGAACACAATCCCTAGGACTCCTATTAAGATTTTTCTTCACACCCACACTCTATTCCTCTTCAGTTAAGTCTCCGTTTTACAGAATCTATAGTATAGCAATTAAATTGTTTGCTCAGGGCTACAGAGAGATTCAGCATCAGAACAGGAATTAAAACTCAGAAAATCCTTGGTCCTAAACCTGTTCTCTTGCCATGACATCACTCCTCTTTCTGGGAGCATCAGGGAAGTCATATTATATGCATTTGCCTGGACATTTAAGGGCCACTTTTCAAATATGTTTATTTTTGCTATACCTTTGCTTTTGCAGTCATGAAAGAAATGTTAACTTCCCCATAAAATATCAGATGAACCAGAATGGTCTTTCCTGGCTATTCTTCAGTTTAGAAGCTCAAGGTGGGTAAGTTAATATCTTTGATTGGACTCACTTCTGTTAATGAAAGGCAAGCTTTCAAGCTTACACAGAGATCTTGTTCAGATTTTTAAACTCAGACTACCTGATGCAATAATACTTACTCTAGCTAATTATTGTTTTGGCATGAATCACATAAAGTCCGTAGAATGTAGATGTTCTAAACATTTTTAAAATACCAATTAGCTATATAATCGCAGCTACTATCAGTAGTACTGACTATCCTTTTGCTAATAATGCCACAGCTCACAGAAGCTCATTAGCAATCTCCATTAAGAAAATCATTTAAGCATCCTGTAAAATCAGAAGAATATGAGTCAGAGAATTAGCAAGTGGCCTTTTACTAAATGCCACCATTTTGGCATTGTTTGTCAGACAAGACTCAAAATGAATGAATATATAATCTCCAAGCACCCTCTACCCCAGAAAATATTCTCTTTTCTTCTGCAGTATTTCTACTGCATTTTGGATGTCCAATCTGCATGCATTCAATCTGGGAGAAACTGGACTTATGTTAGTCTCTATCAACCACCAATATTTCCAGTACTTCAAAATGTTATGAAAAGTAGAAAAGACAAAAAAGAAGAATATAAGCTTATTTCCCACTTCAGTATGCTAGAGGAAACATCCTTATCTGATTGTAATGGCTGCAAACCATAAGAATAGTCACTAGACAAAAAGAGGAATTCTGTATCTTACTTCAATTATAATATGAAAGCAGTTCATTAATGCTTAAAGAATCAAGTCTCCACAGGAGGTTAATACTATACTCTTTCTGCTGCTAGCATAATAATTTTTCCCAGGGACTTCAAAGCCTTTCATAGCACCCTATGGAAGACAAAGGCTGCTGCAGATTAAGAGAATGAAATGTCTGCACATCACTCTAGAGCTATTTGTTTGGACATTTACAAGGCATTTACTGTAGATGTAACAAATTGTGCCACTGCTGCTACAGAATGGCTACCTAATAAATAAGTCCACTGTTATCCATCTTTCATTATATAGAGACCAAAAGGCCAACAATACAGATTTATTTGTGTCTAACAGTCGCCTTCAGAGTGATGGAAAGAGGACAGGAACAAAGTACAAGAGTCCCTCTCAATTAAAAAAGAATATTGTTATCAGCCTTTGAGAATAAAATGATGCATTTCAGAACCCATTCAGAAATCAAATTAGAGCCTAGATATCATTATGCACCAGCCAAGGAGAAAATGCAGTGCGCCTTTCTTGCAGTTTGTATACCAATCTGTGGCGACCCATGTGGACACTCACAGAAATGAGACACCTTACCCCAGTTGTAGCACTACCTAAACAACCCACTAAGCCAGACAATAGCATGAAGATTTTGGATGCCACAGAAAACTATCCCAGAAATCTGACTACGTCTAGACTACAAGCCTCTTTCATCTAGACTACAACCAGTACTTTTGAAAGAGCGAGCCACTTTTTCAAAAGAGAGCAGCACCCAGGCAGTCTAGATGCTCTCTTTTGAAAAAGCACAGTTTGCATTACATAGTGCTTTTTTCAAAAGAGCACTTGTGATAAAAAGCATTCTTCCTCATAAAACGAGGTTTTCCACTGTCAAAAAAACTGCCGCATTCTTTCAATTTACTTTCGAAAGAACGTGGCAGCAGTCTAGACGCAGGGGAAGTTTTTTCGAAAAAATGAGACTTTTTTTGAAAAAACCCTGCAGTCTAGACACACCCTAAATGTGAAACCCTAGCGTGCGCTTTTTCTGCTGCACTTGGGATTTATGTTGAGTTTTCTGTATAGCTGAGCTACAGACCTTACCCAGCCCCACCACTATTATTATCTGGATTGTATGTATATAGGAGCCTTCCAGGTAACATTATAGAGGTGTTTATCAAAATGCAACAAACAAACAGGTCTCTCTTAATTTCCAAATGTCTCTTTTTAAAGAATACATTGGTGGAAGAGGGCTTGGAGATTACATAGCCAAGACACTATCAATTTTCCATAGTAAATGAAAATAATTTGAAAGACATCAAGAAATGCTAGTGGAGCCAATTGTCTTTTTTCTGCATCTCCCCTAGCGCAAAATTACAGGTCAATATTTATCAAAGAAGAAAGTGATGGATTGAGTCAAGTACAGCACAGACCAGAGCCATCCCAAGGGGAGTGTGGTGCCTGGGGAACCCCACTGCAGTGCCCACATGCCCCTGCTCCTCTCCACCCCACCCCTGCTCTCCCCCACCTCAGCTCAGGGAATGACAGGAGACCCGGCGTGGCAGCAGCAGGGGTTCCCTCCCCACACCCTGTGGAAGGTGAGAGCCAGAACAGCACAGCAGCCTATTCTGCTTCAGCCTGTTACGCCATCCTCTCAGCCGCTGCAACCTGCTTCTGCAGGAACCAGAATGCCCTGGGGTCAAAGGGCTCTGATTCCTCCTGCTTCTGATAAGCTGAGTGCAGCCGGCAAAGAGATGGTGGCATGGCATGGCAAAGTAGAGCGGAGCAGGCTCCTGGCACTCCAGCTCTCACCACCCATGTGGTGAGTTGGGGGGAGCGACCCCTTCCTGCCATCCCATACCACCCCCCATAATCACCTGGGTCTCTCCTGTACATAGGATTTTGGGGCAGCTCCCTCAGGGCACCCAAAAGCTTGGGGCCTGGGGCGGCCACCTCGATTCATCCTATGGATGGCATGGCTCTGGTACAGATGCAGACAGATGCTATGCAAGCTGCTGAAGAACAAAGCTAATACAGAATGGGAGTATACAGCAGACCTTTGACAACCTTGGGGTATCTAGGGCTAAGCTGAAATTTCCTACTGTGCTGAACAATATGCTAGTTGTAGCCAAAACCAAACAGAACCCGTCCAGGGGTGAATAGATATCCTACCATGACAAAAGGCTAAATACCCTCTGTAGGTTCTGTTTCTAAGTCAGAATATTATTTCCCACCAAATATCCACTTGACATATGTTTCACTGGTTGCACAAGTAGAGTGGCGGTGTGTGAGCACTCAGAATGAAATTAGACATGGGGCTCCTGTGTATCCTTCCTAAATCCTTCCTATCCTGCCAATAGCAAACATGTGTCCACAATGCAGTAACATGTGTCCACAATGCAAATCTAATGGCAAAGGCAGCCATCCCTTCCTGCATTTAAGTTGCATTGATACTTGACACTGAAAAGGGCTGAAAGACATTTATGGCTTCCGGTAGCTTAATTAAAAGTCATGCTGCAAACTTAGGTTGCATTTTTGAGCACTGAGCATAGTTCACTCTCGGGTAAGTCTACACTACTGTAGTAAGTCACCCTCAGGTACACAACACCAGCTACATATATAACATAATTGGAGTCGACATACCTTAGGTTGAGTTACTATGGTGTCTACACTGGAGGGTGGGTGGATGTGGGGAGGGGTCAACATGACCTTACTCTTCTCATCAGGAATAAAGTAGCAGGGTAAACTGGAGGGTCAGCAGTTGATTTGGTGGGTCTTCATTAGACCTGCTAAATGAACTATTGGTGCATCAATCTTGGAGCGTCAATCCTGGCTGTAATGTAGAAGTAGTGTTGGGGCAATTTTAACTTTTTCTACAGTGCTGATGCCTTAAATAAACCTGCATACCCATCCACAAACTATCAAGCTAGCATCACTATGGAGAAAAGCTACAGCTCAACTGGCCAAATATAAGATTCTCAGCAGTGAGACTTCTACCAGAGTATAATCTAACTGTTCATATCCAAACACAAGATCCACATCCTTGATAAAGACACCTCAGTATCACTCTCCCCTGTAACTATAAACATGTTAGTTCTGGTCTACATTATGAACTTATGTCACTGTAACTACATTGTTCAAGTGTGTGGAAAACCTTGTAAGTATAGACAAGCACCTAGCAACATTGTAGATCAGACAGATAGTTGTTTACATTGTTTTGAGGAAGACTGGTGGAGTGTAGAATACAAAAGCGTTATAGATACTGCTGATGGGTGAAACTAGATCCTCCTGTTTCAGATAGGTTACTCTCATTCCCACAGACATCGCCCTCCTATTCCCACTGGTCACAAAAAGAGTTTGTGAAGCCACATCACTGACAGCAGATTTACTCCACTGAAAACTGAATAAAAACTAATTTTCCCTCTTTTAGACAGACTTAGACTCAGGAAAGGGAGATGATCAATAAAATCCTAAAACGGGAAGTAGACTGAATTCTCAGATCACTTGTGGCTGGATTTCTTTTCCTGGTTGGTCTCACTTTACTCTTGTATATTTATTTCTCTCTTGTGTGTTATCAATCCTTACTCACCCCATGATAAAACAGCCAGAATTAACATGCCAAAAGGTAACAAAATATGGGACACATCATCAATCATGTAGTAAGGAGCTTTGAAATTAAAAGCAAAGTCCTTTCAAACTTGTAACTGCAACTCAGAAATAAAGTTCTTTATTTCCTTTTTTTAATCTTATTTTGCATGTTTGCGCTAACATTTCCGTACAATGGTCCTGCACAGTTTTTCCTACATACTGCATCAATTCATTTTTATGGGGAGATTTGTCACATTAAAATACACATTGCTCATTGAGCAGATGCATGCCTAATATACTTTTGAAACACTCCGTGCACAGAGCTAACTGAAATGGGATTCATTATTCTCACTCACAAGAAGCTCATATCTCACCACGAACACGCACACACGCAAGTCATCTTCAGCTATTGAGAAGCTAGGTAGGAGGCTCCCTTTGAGACTGAACAACTTCACAGCATTAAAAAGAGGCTGTCTTTCTAGGTCAGGGTCAAAGCTATTAATGAGGATACTGTGGAGCATACTGTGATTGCCTGCATCCTACTAAGTCTGTGGATAAACGAACAGGCTTAGCTCCCAGTACAGCAGCTTGCAAGTTTTCAGATGCTGATTTAGATTTAGACAATCCGATGGCACTGGTGATGGGGGATTTTATACAGGGAAAAGCCGAGGGAAAACTAAGTATACTAAGATAAAAAGAAACATGAACCCATCACAAATGGTATGTCTTGGAGGCCTCTCGTGTATAGTATTTATAAAGATTCATGACTACTCATTAACCTTCAGAACACCACGCAGCCAGGGAAAAGATAAAAAGAACAGCATTACTTTGTTTAGTACTGGCAAGCCTTAACTGTCAGGGCTTGTGCAATTAAAGAAATTTCCTTTTGAGTGTAGGTATTGCAGTGTAGACCCCTATTACAGATACACCACAGTGTTGCAAAATGCAACGTATGTAGCTGCAAACACCAGAAGAGAACATCCACACAAGGGGCAGCACTGACTGTGCGCCACCAGCACGTACATAATATCATCAGTAAAGACAAGGCCTAAGCTTGCTAAAGCAGTAACTTACCCAGGCTGCACTGTTTGCAGGAAGCTCATGCCCATAGCTATGTCTGCGTTGAAGCTGGAGGTGTAATTTCCAGCATATCACACATATTCCCACTAGGAGTATCTGTTTGCACAAGTAGCTAAACATTCAATTACTCAATTGTATGCACAAGCTCAATTTATACTAGCATGAGTGATTAGGTGTCCAATAGTTGGTGTTTAACCAGAATCTGATTTTCAGAATTATCCAAACTAATGGCCTATGGCTGATAGGATGCAGAGACCACTGCCTATCATGCTAACCAGTATTGTCTTATCATTTCTCTGTACTCCCATGTACATATATATCCCTCTTGTCACCTCTTGTCCTATACTTAGGGTGCATGTACACTTCACCCTAAGTTCGAAATAAGACGTGCAATTTGTGTTATGTAAATTGCACATCTTATTTTGATTCTTTTTCGAAATAGGCTATTTTGAAATTTGGTGTGTCTACACTGCCAAATTTTGAAATAACCCTATTTCAAGACATTCCTTATCCCTCATGCAATGAGGTTTACAGCAATGAAGAAATAGCACGTCCGCTATATTTCGCAATAACAGACGTGTTCAAAAGAGGGGTAGCTATTTTGGGACTCCCCTGATATCCTGAAATAGCATTGCAGTGTAGATGTACCCCTAGACTGTAACTTTTGGGCAGACCCACCATTGACGTGGGAGCAAAAAGAGCAATTGCCAAAGGGTCCAGGAGATTTAAAGTACCCACTGGCAGCACAGCAGGACTAAGACAGGCTTTCTGCCCTCCTTTGCTCTGCACTGCTCTCGCAAGTAGCTGGCACATCCCTGAGTGACAACTCCGCAGCTCCCATTGGCTGGAACTGCAGCCAATAGGAGCTCCAGGAATGGTGCCTGAGAGAAGCAGCAGAGACCATCTGGCCCCTCACCAACTAGCAGCCACTGCCATTTCTTCTGGGAGCCACCTGAGGTAAGTACTGACCCCCTGACCTCCTCTCACACCCCAACTGCCTGCCCAGCCACAACCAAACTCCCTCCAAGTGCCAGACCCTGCATCCTCCTCACCCTCCCAAGCTCCCTCCCAGAATCTGCACCCCACACCCACTCCCACACCCCAACTCCCTGCTCTTGCCTGGTAAAAGTGGGGGGTTGCAAGTGACAGAGGGAGAGGGGTGGAGAGAGTGGGACAGGGCCTCAGAGAGGGGCAGGACAGGAACATGGCCTCAGGGAAGGGGCAGAGCAGGGGGAGGGCAAGGGTCTTTGAGTTTACCTGATTAGACATTTGTGATGTTGGCTGATGTCCAGCAAGCTAAAAAGCACCCCATTTTCATACTTGGAAATTCCCATTTGAGTATATGAGTTTTGCAATATAATGCTGTAACCCCTGATCCTTCTGTGGTTAATCTTGGGGGTTTTCCCACACTTATCCTTTGATGGTTATTGTCAGGCTTCCCATCATTATCTTTTGTTCATCATTTCACCTTTGGGAGTGTCTGCCTGTCTCCAAGGTTCATCAGTTCTGCTAATTCATTCAGCCTTGGGCACAATGGCTGTATTCTGATCTTCTCCCAGCTTCTCACATCTTCTTGACCATCAGGACATTTGTGATGGCTTTTGCACTTATCCTTAACTATGCACATAATCCTTCACTCACACCAAACAGTTTTACAGAGCATTTCAGACAAAGGAGTACATAGTCACTAAAGAAATAACAAAAAGACCCTTTCATAACTTAGTTTGCAATGCAGACAAGAAGCACAACTTAATTTGTGATGCTGACAAGAAGAAAGGCATAGTGAAGCAGAGAATCATATAGAACTTATAAGCAAATCATTATATAGGATGTATTACCATCTTTATACTTATAGTCTCATACCAGCACTAAAACATTACATTTTGGCTATTATGTGGTAAAATGAGCGGGGCTCCTAAGCGCTATGATAAAAAAAAAACAATGATAATGAGAAAAATCAAAGGAGAACAAGTGCATATGAGCACCTAAAACTGCAGGAATTCTGTGGAGGATTTAACAAAACTATCCAAACCTATGAAGTCAGTGCATGGTCAGGATTTATTGGGGTCTCCTGGGGATAAATTTTAGACAGTAGCTTTCCCCTGTTTATGATCAAAGAACTTATATGTTGGGAAGACTATTTGTTTTATATCTATCTATCTGCAATATAATATTGACAAATAATAATTATAATAATAAGAGTTATGAGTATAGTAGCTGTTTGTTCAGAACACAAATCATTTCCTTTGAAGCTTCAGGGGCTGTTTCCACACAAAATAAATCTGAAATGTTAAGGTTGAATTGCTTTTGTTGAAGACTAATGTAAACCTTTGATGTCATAGAAATGCTTTTAACGTTTCTTATTTCTTGTGTGTTACGCATAAAATATAAGTGGGGAGATGATGTCGATAGGATACATTACAGAACCTTGTGATAAATGTATTTATCATTCATCTATGACTGCTTCATCTGTCCTCTGCACACCAATCCATAACTGCTGAAATTACTTCCATTGTTCCCAAGTTCAAGTCCACTGACCATTTCATTGCCGAGCAACTCTCAAGGTTCCTCAACAAATTCCAGCTATGTAAATACAGCCAATGTCATCCACTCATTAGCTCCCAATATCTCCATAGGCCAGGAAGTAGACCCCAACTGCTGCCATCTCTGTCCACTCAATTTAGTTGTTGCCTTCTGTGGAAGAAGGGAGCAGGAAAGACACCTCCCTGTATTTCTCCCCCCTTCCACTTAGCTTGGAATAAAGGTGGGAAAGGACACAAAAAAGCTCCTTATGAAAACAAGAGCAGTAAAATAGATATTTAAAACATGTTCATGCTCCCAACTCAGGCCCAGCCTTTGGTCACAATGAGTGAGGCAGTTGCCTTGGTCCCCGTGCATTCTGGGTCCCGCACTGCCCAGCTCCCAACCCTACCCATCCGGCCGCTCACTCATTGCTCTGATTGGGAGCCGCACAGCTGTGCAACTCAACCACACTGTCTTGGACCCTGCAAACTCTTTGGCTGGGCCTGTCCCAAATAATACTGATACACCTATTATACCACTTTGTCCCATCTCTCTCTTTCACACACACACAGACCCACATGCAGGAATTTCTGTGGAGGAGTGCTTTTTCAAAAAATGTGGACTGCAATTTTTTTTAAATATAAAGGAGTTCAAAATAGTTATGCCGTGAATGTGCATAAGAGATGTTAATGAAAAACATGAGAGGAAACTGATTGGTAAAATGATTTTGTTAGAACATGCTAAAAATGTATACAGTAATAAAGGTTTTATAGAAATTACCTTCTGGGATCAGGGTGGGCAGCACAGCTGCCGTGGCCCCCTCTTCCTTGGCTGCCTCTGCCTGCTGTTGCTCTACCTGCTTGACGATGCCAGCACCAGGTGAGTGCCAGCAGGGCTTCTGGCCAGCCAAGCTGGGCCTGAATTGTGCCTTGTGGGTGGCGGGCACCATTCCCCTGGCCCTGCCATGTTGCCACCAGCCCCTCATGGCCATTCCCCTGCAACACAGCATCTCCCATCCACCTAACATAGTGGTTCTCAAACTCTTTAGCCCATGGCCCACCTGGCTCAATGCAAACCTTTCCATGGACCATGAGTTGCTAATGGAAACTCATCATTAATTACACTCGAGCCATTTTGCTAGTGCTGCAGTTAGGGAGAATGGTTTAATTTAACCAGTAAGAAAAGAAATATTAATTTAAATTATTAAACAGACTAAGTACTTAACTTTCTCATGTTAGTTTACCAAACTGCATTTTCAATACAGTAAAATATTAATTTATGTCCAACACAAAAGGTTCCCATGTTTTCTTTATTTATGGCAGGGGTGGAGAACCTTTTTTGGGTTGGGGAACACTGACCCACAGAAAAATCAGTTGGGGGACCACACAAGTGAGAAGAAAAAAAAGCCCCTCCAAAAAACCCCAATCTCCACTTATGTGGCCGCCAGCTGAGACATCTAACTCTTTTGGCACTCCAGCCCCACCAAGGGAAGGGGAAGGACAGGGGGAACTGAGGTTCAGGGCTTCCCATAGAATCATAAGGTTGGAAGAGACCTCAGGAGGTCATTGAGTTCAAGCCCCTGCCCAAATGACCAACCCCAGATTTACTCTTCTGGGGTTTCAGGATTAGTGGATTTTGTGGACTCACCTAGGCTTGGGGTTTGGGACAAAAATGGGGGATTCAGTATGCGGGATGTAGCTGCCAATGAGAGGAACGGGGGTGCAGGATCTGGGTGGGAGGTGTGGTACAGGAAGGGGTAAAGAGAATAGGTCTGGGTGGGAGATGAGGTGCAGGAGTGGGTGAGGGTGCAAGGTCTGGATGGGAAGTAGGCTGGGAGTAGGGTCTCTGGCCAGGGGAAGGGTGCAGGAGCAGGATAGGGAGTAGGATGCCTGGCAAGGGGGGAAAATGCAGGAGAAGGCTAGGGTGTCTGGGGTCTCAGCGTGGGTCTGGGCATGAGGGAAAGGGGGCACTTACTTGCCTTTGCACTCAGTGCTACTACCAGGCACAGCCTCCCACTGCTTCCATTGGCCAGATTCCAGCCAATGGGAGCAGTGGGGAAAAGCCTCCAGGCAGTGCGTCCATTGGAGGAAGAAGCTGATGCTGGTGCTCCAGACTCGTGGAGGGGGAAAGGAGAGGCTGAGGCTGGAGCATCAGCATGGGCTCTCTGCTGCAGGAGGAATGAGAGGGGCTGCACTCAAGCTGCAGAGCCCACTCACACTTCCTAGGGAGATGATGAGAGGGTGCGTTCACATCCTTTCCATCCCCACTGCATACAGGCCTGAATACACAGAGAGAGAGAGAGAAAGAGAGAGAGAGAGAGGTACACAACTGAAACAAACTCCTACAACTAAACCAGAGAACTTGTTTTTTGCTTTTCTGCTTGCGCCAAGTAGCAAATTATGTCTAAGAAGAAAATAACAGGGTACAGCTATAGTGTGTTGTGAAAATGAATAAATCAGAAGTGATCACTGCTTGAGCTCAGCTTCTGAAGTGTTGATTTTAAACAGATCAGTGAAGGAAGCTGATGAGCGGAATAATCTCTCTAATCACTGCAGATGAAATCCACTTTTTACCAGCATAAAACTTAAGTAATCAGGCCATGTGCAGAATACCAAATGAGGGGATGGAAAGAGATGGCATACAGGGTGTGTCTAGACTAAATGGCTCCGTCGACGGAGCCACGTAAATTAGTGTATTCGGCACAGTCAAAGAAGCAGGGTTTAAATAATACCTGATTCATTAAAATAAACATGGCCGCTGTGCTGTGCCAACAATCAGCTGATCCGACACAGCGCGGCAGTCTAGACGCGGATCTGTCGGCTGGAGAAGCCTTTACCGACTGATCCTGTAAACCTCGTTTCATGAGGCATAAGGGATCGGTCGGCAAGGTCCCTCACCAAAGGCTCTTGTGTAAATTACATTGCCATGGGATAAGAGGGAAGGTCCTTTCTTGGATCGAGAACTGATTAAAAGACAGGAAACAAAGGGTAGGAATAAATGGTACGTTTTCAGAATGGAGAGGGGTAACTAGTGCTGTCTCACAAGGGTGTCCACCAAGGGTCAATCCTGGGACCAATCTTTTTCAACATATTCATAAATGATCTGAAGAAAGGGGTAAGCAGTGAGGTGGTAAAGTTTGCGGATGATACTAAACTGTTTAGGATAGTCAAGACGGAAGCAGACTGTGAGGGACTCCAAAAAGATCTCAACAAACTGAGTGACTGGGCAACAAAATGGCAAATGAAATTTAATGTGGATACGTGTAAAGTAATGCACATCTGGAAAAATAACCCCAAATATACGTACAGTACGTTGGGGGATAATTTGGTTATGACAAATCAGGAAAGAGATCTTGGAGTTATTGTGGACAGTTCTCTGAAAACATCCACACAGTGTGCAGTGGCGGTCAAAAAGGCAAATAGGATGCTAGGAATTATTAAGAAAGGGATAGATAATAAGACCCAGAATATCTTACTGCCCCTGTCTAAAACTATGGTACGCCCACATCTTGAATACTGTGTTCAGATGTGGTCTCCTCACCTCAAAAAAGATATTTTGGCCTTGGAAAGGGTTCAGAAAAGGGCAACTACAATGATTAGGGGTTTGGAACCGGTCCCATATAAAGAGATGTTAAAGTGACTGGGACTTTTCAGTTTAGAAAAGAGGAGACTGAGGGGGGATATGATAGAGGTATATAAAATCATAAGTGGTATGGAGGGGGCGGATAAAGAAAAGTTATTTATTAGTTCCCATAATAAAAGAACTAGAGGACACCAAATGAAATTAATGGGTAGCAGGTTTAAAACTAATAAAAGAAAGTTCTTCTTCACACAGCGTGTAGTCAACCTGTGGAACTCCTTGCCAGAGGAGGCTGTGAGGGCTAGGACTATAACAGAGTTTAAAGAGAAGCTAGATAATTTCAGGGAGGTTAGGTCCATAAAAGGCTATTATCCAGGGGATAGAAATGGTGACCCTGGCTTCTGTTTGTCAGAGGCTGGAGAAAGATGGCAGGAGACAAATCGCTTGATCATTGTCTTCGGTCCACCCTCTCTGGGGCACCTGGTGCTGGCCACTGTCGGCAGACAGGCTACTGGGCTAGATGGACCTTTGGTCTGACCCAGTACGGCCGTTCTTATGTTCTTATGCTTCCCCAACCGACATGTCCGCATCTAGACTGCTGCACTGTGTCGGATCAGCTGATTGTTGGCACAGTGCGGTGGCCATGTATATTTTAATGAAGTGAGGATTATTTAAATCCCCACTTCTTTGACTATGCCAAATACACTAATTTACATGGCTCTGTCGACGGAGCCATGCAGTCTAGACACACCCACAGAGATACACATATCTACCTTTGAGTAGGCCATGGGCCTATTATGCAGCCATTATGCAGAACCACTCTATTATAGGCATTAAACTAACAGATACATCATTGCTCTGAAGGGACTGCACCTACATAAGCCCTGAATGGACGGTCCTCCCCTGGCTCATTATATTCTGGTATTCGGAACCCAGCCCCATCACAAGGCTTAATTAAGTGCAGATGATTTGCACCAGCCCATCACACTGGAATAGATTTCACTCTAATGGGGACACACTACAATAGACAATATGCCAAAACTGTTACAGGAGTAGAATGAGGCTATGGCTACACTACAAACTTTGGCTGATGCATGTTACATCACTATAAAGCTGCCACCATTATTTTACTGCTTGTGCATATGCATACTTGTTTCTTTTCATTGGTGCTGTGTGTACTTACCAGGAGTGTGTCAGTGCACCATGGGTAGGTATTGTAGTGTGCAACCCAGCACCATCCAGTACACTGTCTTTCGGAAAGTTTGATAAAGTTGGTGGGGCAGAAATGACTCACAGGAATAGAATCATAGAATCATAGAATCATAGGACTGGAAGGGACCTCGAGAGGTCATCGAGACCAGCCCCCTGCCCTCAAGGCAGGACCAAGTTCCGTCTACACCATCCCTGACAGATGTCTATCTAACCTGTTCTTAAATATCTCCAGAGAGGGAGATTCCACCACCTCCCTTGGCAATTTATTCCAATAGTTGACCACCCTGACAGTTAGGAATTTTTTCCTAATGTCCAATCTAAACCTCCCTTGCTGCACTTTAAGCCCATTACTCCTTGTCCTGTCCTCAGAAACCAAGAGGAAAACATTTTCTCCTTCCTCCTTGTGAGACCCTTTTAGATATTTGAAAACCGCTATCATGTCCCCCCTTAATCTTCTTTTTTCCAAACTAAACAAGCCCAGTTCATGAAGCCTGGCTTCATAGGTCATGTTCTCTAGACCTTTAATCATTCTTGTCACTCTTCTCTGTACCCCTTCCAATTTCTCCACATCTTTCTTGAAATGTGGCGCCCAGAACTGGACACAGTACTCCAGCTGAGGCCTAACTAGTGCAGAGTAGAGCGGCAGAATGACTTCACGAGTTTTGCTTACAACACACCTGTTGATACAATCTAGAATCATATTTGCTTTTTTTGCAACAGCATCACACTGTTGACTCATATTCAACTTGTGGTCCACTATGACCCCTAGATCCCTTTCCGCCATGCTCCTTCCTAGACAGTCGATTCCCATCTTGTATGTATGGAACTGATTGTTCCTTCCTAAGTGGAGCACTTTGCATTTCTCTTTATTAAACTTCATCCTGTTTACCTCTAACCATTTCTCTAACTTGCTAAGGTCATTTTGAATTATGTCCCTATCCTCCAAAGAAGTTGCAACCCCACCCAGTTTGGTATCATCTGCAAACTTAATAAGCGTACTCTCTATTCCAATATCTACATCATTGATGAAGATATTGAACAGTACGGGTCCCAAAACAGACCCTTGCGGAACTCCACTTGTTATCCCTTTCCAGCAGGATTTAGCACCGTTAACAACAACTCTCTGACTACAGTTATCCAGCCAATTATGCACCCACCTTATCGTGGCCCTATCTAAGTTATATTTGCCTAGTTTATCAATAAGAATATCATGCGAGACCATATCAAATGCCTTACTAAAGTCTAGGTATATGACATCCACCACTTCTCCCTTATCCACAAGGCTCGTTATCCTATCAAAGAAAGCTGTCAGATTAGTTTGGCATGACTTGTTCTTCACAAACCCATGCTGGCTATTCCCTATCACTTTATTACCTTCCAAGTGTTTGCATATGATTTCCTTAATTACCTGCTCCATTATCTTCCCTGGCACAGATGTTAAACTAACTGGTCTGTAGTTTCCTGGGTTGTTCTTATTTCCCTTTTTATAAATGGGCACTATATTTGCCCTTTTCCCGTCTTCTGGAATCTCCCCTGTCTTCCATGATTTTTCAAAGATCATAGCTAAAAGCTCAGATACCTCCTCTATCAGCTCCTTGAGTATCCTGGGATGCATTTCATCAGGACCTGGTGACTTGCTGAATGACTGCCCTGTGTCCATATGCAGGCCTCGTGATTCGAGTGGAGGACAAAGCCCAGACACGGGGTTGAGATTGGATGGAAGGTAGCATTGGAATTGAGATCTAGGGACATGCAAGGATCAGAACTGAGATCAGAGTCCATAGATAAGCCAGAATCAGCACAATAGCCAGCGGTACAATATAACAGAATTACATTACAATTATACATCTGGGCACTATCAGTATTTAACCTACAGTGCCCTTGAAGTTCATTGTAACCAGATGTCACCTGTATAAAAATGTGAGCCACATACAGGCTGATTTGCCCTGGGCCCAGCATTCACCTAGGGACAGCCAATGGCAGCCCCTCAGCAGGCAACTCCAATTTCAAGGGGCCTTACCCTGTAAGCTGGATCTGAGCATCACTGAAGCTACTGTGAGAGAAACAACAGGGGAGAAGGCAAGCACATGATAGTAGCTCATCCAGGAAGGCCAGGGCTGTCTTCCTGGACCTGAGAGGGGTCCTAGAAGCACATGCAGTGGCAGTGATGTGAGGTGAGTGTACTGCAAGAGGCAAAGAGGGTCCTTCTCCAGAGTTCACTGCTGCTGGAGGGGAGAAGGCTGGGGGAGTCCTCCTGTGGGCCCAGCACTGGGCAGCCTGCCTGAACTTCAAAACTCCTCATCCCAGGCTCCACCTCAGAGCCCTCACCCTCAGCCCTAAGCTGTCTCCTGTACTAGGAACCCCTGATACCCGGCCCTAACACACAGTCCTGACCCTACACCCCAACCCTCTGAACAAACTTCTCCCACAGCCTTCACATTTTTACATTATTTTACAAAATATATATCAGCTTACAAGGCAGGTGGGGGGAAGCATGACTTGGACGCATTCTGTTCACCACCAAAAATTATATAAACCTGCCACCCCTGCTTATGTCAACTTAACTTTGCAGTACAGACCAGGTCTCAGTAAGGCAAGCAGGAGTAGGTCCTAAACACATTCTAGCTGAAAGGCGCACAGCTGAGCTTTCCAAAGCAAATGTTGGCATTATTTAACTCTGATGGGACACTCTGTTATGCATGCTATGGGACTGTCCAAATCCCTGACAGAAAATAAACCATCAGTATTCAAATAACTGCAGATTTAGAAATTCCACGTTTGTTTTAGAAGTCTTAACAATACTCCTAAGGATAGCTACAGATCCAGGAAAACAGTCACTTTGGAGATTTCTCAATGCCAAAAAGTGATCTTTGTCAAACAGAAATAAAAAACAGGCATTATCCATTGCAGGAAAATGCACTGAATTGCAGCATTTTGTCTTTAAAAGAATTATCCCTTTCATTGTCCTGGATCACTCTTATTAAGGGCTAATCCTGCTGAATCTACACTGTTTGCCATAGTGCTCTCTCCATCACCACCCCCCATCCTCCCGTTTAAATCACAACCAGTAGTGGATTTACTGAAATTGCTCCCCCGAATACTTGAGGGATACTGTTTACTCAGTACCCATAGTCTTGATACAGTTGGTAGCAATGAATGAAAATTAGGGGTGCAAAAAGTACTTTCCCTTCCTTTGTATTTATCTTCTTGGTACCACCTCCACAATCATTCATTTCCATCAAAAGACTATTCAACTTCTTCTAAAAGCCCTAGTTCCTCCCAGGACATGCCTGGAATGAAGAAATCAGATTTAACTAGCAGACAAATGAAAGGCATCAATACAATGCATAAAATATTAAAACCTAAAACAACAAATCCAAACATATCCTGAAACACTAACAATAGCTGTTCAACTTCACTCCTTGCAATCTGAGCTCAGCCTTCATTTGTATGCAGTCAACCTACATGGCAAGCTGTTTAAGGACAGGACCTTCACTTCGTGTCCATTTGTAAAGCATCTAGCACAACACTGGCCTTATACAAGTAATAATCAACCATAAACTGTACTCTATGTCAAAAGTTTTGCCTTTTACAAAGGTGGGTCCAAAAAAAGAAAGCTGGAATTGGAAGGTAGGTCTACCAAAGAGTTTATACTTACATTCTGCTGAGAGTAAGAATCCTAAATCTTTAAAATTCATTTATATTTCTAGAGGTGCATCCATTACTGTTTAATTTTCATGCTAAAATTACCTGTCAACCACTAAGAAAATAGAGTAGGCGTATTGAGCTGTGGATACTGCATTTTTATTTTCATGCAATTATATATCATTTTAAATCTTTTTCACAAGCTCATTTTCTTTTCTGTTCATAACATTTTGTTTTATTGCTTTTAATCACTTCTCAGCAATTTACTAAACAAATATTATCAGCTACTCTCAATTTATTTTGAAGATTTAGAGCCCAATGAAGTAAAAATTTGCAATCAATGCAAAATAACACCCTTTATCTACTCTGGGATCCCTGCTCATGAATCATGATATGACAGTATCTACATCTACAAGGTGCAGCACTATTTCTAGTTCACCTTGTTTAGTACCAGATCACAAAATCTTCATAAATCATATCCTGTTTTTATACATCTGAGCTGCAGACACATTCATTTTTCAAACTCCTCATTTCAAGCAGCATTTATTTTCAACTTTAATTTCCTGACCAATCTTGTCATATAGGTTATGACACCCCTTAATAGGTTTTGTGTGTATGCGTATGCACTCTTTAGAGAGAGCAGCATTGTATTTTCTATGAACTACCTCAGCTGTTAAATCTAAATCCTCATTTAGTTATCCTCTTGCCTCCAAAATCTATTGCACCGCATCAACTGTCCATAGGGCCTGATTCCACTTCCCTTGTAGTCAATAGCCACATTCCTGTAGATATAGATATAGCCTAGTACAGTGGTCCCCAACCTTTAGAGGCTCCCGGGCGCCCGGGGGGTGAGGCCACTCACGCGCCGGGCACCCGGGGGCGGGGCCGCACGTCCTGGGGCACTCCAGGGGCCACCCGAGCACCTTGTGCTGTGGGCCTGGGGCCGGCGCCGCCGCCTGAGCCACGCGCCTGGGGCCGGCACCGGTGCCGCGCCGCCCGCATGTGCCCCAGGGCTGGGGCCACCTGAGCGCTGCGCACCAGGCGCCGGTGCGTGTCGCGCGCCTGGGGCCGGCGCCAGCAGTGCGCCGCACACCAGAGGCGGGGACGGCCCAGGTTGTCGGCGGGCGCACACAAATGCCCCGGCGGGTGCCATGGCGTCTGCGGGCACCGCGTTGGGGACCACTGGCCTAGTATCTAGTGCTAGGGACAGTTTATAAACATAAAAGGAGGCAGAGTCCTATAATAAAAAGCATTACATCTCTTTCAGTGAGAATAGGATCAGGCTCACCATGTTCTGTAATCTTAAAAGTAAAAGTCCCAATCCTGAGAGTTTTCTGAACATGTAGGCTGTGTCTAGACTGGCCAGTTTTTCCGGAAAATCAGCCGCTTTTCTGGAAAAACTTGCCAGCTGTCTACACTGGCTGCTTGAATTTCCGCAAAAGCACTGACTTCCTACTGTAAGAAATCAGTGCTTTTTGCGGAAATACTATGCTGCTCCTGTTCAGGCAAAAGAGACAGTGTAGACAGCTGAGATTTGTTTTGCGCAGAAAAGCCCCGATCGCAAAAATGGCGATCGGGGCTTTTTTGCACAAAAGCGCATCTAGAATGGCCACGGACGCTTTTCGCAAAAAGTGCTTTTGCAGCAAAGCGTCCGTGCCAATCTAGACGCTCTTTTCTGAAAATGCTTTTAACGGAAAACTTTTCAGTTAAAAGCATTTCCGGAAAATCATGCCAGTCTAGACGTAGCCGTAAGGTAAAGTGAAGTCAATTCAGTTGAATGGTAAGGCTCTAGTCCTTGCTGATCACAATTAATGAGAGCTGCCTGTCCTCATCATCCCTCAAGGGACAAGTTCTCAGCCTCAGTTCCAATCTCTCTGTACCAGCCAGCCAGCATGAAGAGGCTATCACCTAGCCATAGCTGGCAGGTTCAGAATTCCCTCTTTCTTTTCACATTAATAAAGAATTCCAGCACTAAGGAGCATGTAAAGGGAAGGGATGTAGCAGGCTCAATGATGGGAAACTCCACTTTGGTCTCCTAAGGCAAATTTCAGCTGGCATAGTATATTCTAACCAACACCAGAGTCATCTTGCCTGAGTTAAAGCTGCCCCTAGACTGCTATAATTTATGTTGAGGCCAGGGCAGTTTGAGAACCAGGTAGCTGGAACAGGCACCATGACAGCCCCTTCTACTTAGTTTACACAAATAAAACAGGGTCTTTTCTCCTTGCTGCAAAATGAGTCCCATGGCCAGTGAGTTTTCACACTGTATCAAGTCTGTGTTTTGGTTTTCCTCTGGCAATGAGAAGCTCTTTGTTGAAGTGCAATATATTTTAGGGCTGTGAAAAGACAATTTAGATATTACAAAGCCCAATGATGCCCAATGGACATGACAATGAAAAAGCATGGTGGTAACAACAACAAACATCACCCTTCCCCCTGCCATCATATACGCTGCAACAGGGTTAAGTGAGCTGTCCTCAGAGTGTACTATTGTGCTGCTGGTACAGACAAATGGGTTTCATTTTATTGTGTTTGATAAGGCTTTTCAATTGATTCTGGTGAGTCACTATGCCTTACAGCACAGGTTGTTATTCTCAGAACAGCATCTAGTGCCCTTCACAACACAGTGGTTTTCCTTAAGATAGGCAGTTGTTATCAAAGCTAAAACAATCAGTGGTCACAGTTTCTACATTTTTGTGAACCAAATTAATCAATTCTGCATCAGCACATTAACCATAATAACCAGAAATACCAAGAAATCAAGGCAAAAATAAAGATTTTTTTCTCTCTTTTTCTTCAATGTTTGGAAGCATGAAGATCCAGTAGAATCCATGATTCACAATCCAAATCCACAGCAGGAATGGTGTCAAATTATGTATTTTCAAATTTCATTGTTTTAATGAGACTAAAAGCAGTTTTCACTGGATAATTAGCAATGCCAAGAATCATGATTTCAGTTTTAGAATTCAGATAACCAGAGCAGAGGTTATTCTATCTCCTGTATGACCAAATTCCTAAAAGTGAAGCTAAGTTTGTCTTTCTGTCACCCTCACATTACCTTGAGTTAATAATAATGACAGGTGAACTTCAAAAAGTTTCAAAAAGATGGATAGGTTTTCAATAACAAAAAGTTGATCAAGTCATTAAGGCATGGGGGAAAGGGGAACACCAGTAATAGAGCTCATTAACATATTTAAAACATAACAGTCTCATATTTCATATTTCTATCTTTATATAAAATAATGATACAGGCACAAAATAGGATATACATATCCAGCTGATTGTACCATTCAAATTGATAGGTTACATGAGATATTTTGTCTAAAGCATCTTCGAGTTATGCATATTTATATTCATAAGCCAATTTTCATAAAGTTTGGTGGTTGCCAATATTTATTTCCCTAAAAGATGTGCTGAAAGGATTAACTATTTGTACAGTGTTTTAGGAACCCAGATACAAGACACAATAAAATGCAAAGTATTATTATACTACCATTATTATCCACATGTTGTGAAACGTATTTTGCACCTGTGGATTGGAAATATCAAAACAACAGGCTCTCCAGCAAACTTTGAAGTTCTTCTTTGGAGATGTGTCAGAACTCCTGCCAGAGTAGTGTCCTATTCATACTTGTGATCATATCAAGTAAGTGCAGGGGCCATAAAACAAATGAAGAGTTAATTAAACTTTTTCAGAGCTTCCATTTTCTTTTATCCATACAAGTTTGTCTGTGATTCTTTTTTGGCATTACAGTTGGACAGGGATGCTCTGTAGTGTAGCCAAACACTAATTCAGATCTGCTAGAGTTGTTTTAAATCTCTCTTTTTTTTTCTTAAAACTCCTGAAAAAAGTTCAGAACAAGAGATTTAATCTTATCCATCTCCTTACTGCATGTCTGTCAGTTAGCAACTAGAAATATGTACAAGCCACAAACCAGATTATGAATTCATTTTTCCCCAAGATTTGAGGATATTCAGAATTACTAAAATGGCTTGTCCAGCTATTAGAACAGAGTAAGACCAAGATCCATAAAGGGATTTAGGCCCCTAAATCTTACATTTAGATGCTACTGTGGTCAACAAACCCCCATTCAGCTGCTGCCAAACCCTATGGCTGTGTCTAAACTGGCCAGTTTTTCCGGAAAATCAGCCGCTTTTCCGGAAAAACTTGCCAGCTGTCTACACTGGCTGCTTGAATTTCCGCAAAAGCACTGACTTCCTACTGTAAGAAATCAGTGCTTCTTGAGGAAATACTATGCTGCTCCTGTTCAGGCAAAAGTCCTTTTGCGCAAAACTTTTGTGCAAAAGGGCCAGTGTAGACAGCTCAGATTTGTTTTCCGCAAAAAAAGCCCCGATCACGAAAATGGCTTTTGCAGAAAAGCGAACGTGCCAATCTAGACACTCTTTTCCGAAAATGCTTTCCCGTTAAAAGCATTTCCGGAAAATCATGCCAGTCTAGATGTAGCCTATAGGTTCCTAAACTCATTCAGTGCCTAAATTTTCACTGTAAAAGGTTCTTAGCTGCCTAAGTTTTTGCTTCTGGCCACGTGCACTACTGCCTCAGGTAGATGTCCAGATGCCTATATCACTTCTAAACCCTAGTACTATCATCAGAATAAGTGAAGATAGGGTCACCCCACCTAACTCACCTGTGGGGCCCAATACACTAGGCATACTTGCAGCATGCTTAACTCCACAAAAAACAAGTGGTGGGTGCCTTCAGCCCAGTGATTAGGGTTCTCACCCAGACTGTAGGGGACACCACTTCAGTTACCTCATCTGCATAATGTAGAAAGGAGGTTTGAACTTAGGTATCTCACTTCTTAGGTAAGGGCCCTAATCACCAGACTATGGCATGCCCTGGAGTAGAGTACTCTCAATTGCTCTTGATGAAGCTGTTGCATTTTGTGACACTCATGAAATATGCAGTGAAATACAAAAAGAGTGAGTTAATAGCCCAATGGTTAGGACACTCACCAGAACAGGAGGGAATCCATATCTAATTGCTTTTCCACAATAAGCCAAGAAGAAATAGAACAAGGGTCTCCCACATTCAAGGTGAGTACCCTAACATCTGGGATAAAAATTATAAGACACTTCTACTTCCTTCCTACCCATTTTGTGTGGAGTTACACATGCACTACCATCATGCTTGCAAAAAACTGTATCGGTGTCCAACACCAGGAGATGGTCCCCAGCTAAGGATCACAAATAGATCCTCCTCTCTGTCAGCTGAACTTTGGTGCTGAACTCTATGTGAGGGGTACAGCTTAGAACACCCCCTTCTTGTCAGCATTTTCCACTGGCAAGTTTAGGCAGCTCCCCACCTAGTGAGGCTCCCATTCTCAGGCACCCATTTCTCCACATGCATTGCATCAGGGTCCTAAAGTGCCAGATCCAAAGTTTGTGGATACCATTAATTTTCCAGGTACCTACAAGCTAAGTGTGCAATGCCTATGCCCCTTTGTGACTCCAGGCCAGGAAATCTGGAATTTGCAGTGTTTCTAGGTGTTTGACTCCTGAGATTTAATTTAAGAAAAATCTCAATAAAAAATTCACAAAGCTTTGGCCTACGATACAGAAAAAAGTTCAGCACTATCCTTTAGTACAGTAAGACCTGTCCTTCTATACTCATGAGAAGCTTTACATCTGTTCCTGAGCTTTCCTTTCAAATTAGCTGCTTGTCAATTCTATTACCAAACAAACATGAAGCAGCTGTAGCTCTCAAACTATGATTAGTATTAAACCCTCCAAATCCAGCCCAGCTTATACAGCCTCCCTGCAGTTCTACTCAATTGATTAACTCCAACTGGTTCGCTACTAAAACTAATCTATTAATTTAACAATGTGCAAAAGCTTCAAATAAAATGCTTCACACCAGAGGGATCCAAACAATATATTAAGTAAAACATCAATGGATGACACCACAGACGTGTTTTAGGAGGGATAAGTAACTTTACGTTTTAAATTGGTGAGTTTTCTTTTGCCTTATGGCACTAAAACTGTGGATTATTTTATTGATTCTACACTCATTCTTGTCCTTTGCAGAACACTCAAGGACTGGGATAATGTTATTATTTGTCTTCTGAGAGTGGTAACATAGATGACTCTAGGAACCACATACGAATCAGCCTGCTATCTGCTGCCTGTAATGTTTGTGGCAAAGTACTGAACAAGTGATTCACAGGAAAGCTGGATTCCAACTATGCTAAAGAATAGCATTTCAATCTGAACTTTCCCCAGTTTATACCATCTCTGTGCAGTAAACAAAGTATGAGAAAACATGACGAACTCTAACCATCAATTTTCATTATCTTGTTACGACATACCGAGATGTGTAAAATCCTATATAGGAAGAAGGCTAGTTACATACAACATATCTATTGATGGGATGCTAACCAGACCAGTGAGGGGTTGTGTCACTGCCTGCCCTGTAGCCCTGAGGAGATCACAATGTTTTGCTGTTGTAGCTCCCAACCTGGGACACTCACAATCAGCCTACAGGTTGGACCTTCCTGTTCTGGCATCCTCCATTGCTGGCTGTTCTGCTGCAGGCTCCTCTCTCTGGGGCCCTCAAAGCTTGGGTTCCCCACCCTGCCACTGCCCAGCTAACTCTAGCCAGGCTCCCTGCCCACTGCTGCTGGGGGTTCCCCAGCCAGGGCTGCCTGGCTGCCTCCAGCTCCATTCAGCCACTGCTGGTCCGGGTAACTCTGAGTGTTCCTCAGAGTTTCCTGGCCCTGAGGTGTTCTCAGGGTTTCCCAGTCGGTGGCCCCAGCTGCCACCGGGGATTCCCCTTCTGGTGCCCGGACTCCCGGCTGCCGCCTAGCCCCACCACCGGTGTTCAACCTGTACAAGCTTGCAAATCCCATCCTGAGGGTGCATATAAACAGCCCTGGTTCAACAGCTCTGACCATAGCAGCCTTTCTACAGCCCCAATATGGCTTCCTCCAGCCCTCGTTACTACTTGCAGGGTGATCACGATGCACTCCCAGTTCAGACCTTTCCTAAAACCATTTGTCCAGTAATGTTCGGCCCTCTCCTGGACACAAAAGCACATCAGCGCTTATTAACTTAATTTGGGTAAAGACACCTTCCATTTAAACACAGCACTGAGTTGATTTACCTTAATAGTAGATCAGGGCTTTTTTTTAACAAAAGAAGGTAGGATAAGTGATGCCAAGTAAAAGGAATACAGCAAAAGGGGCTACAAGTGCCTAAAAGTCAAAACACATCAAAATGTCTAAAATTTAATCTATACTGGCTTTATTCAAAATGTTTTTCTCACCTCTATTAAGTCCCAGAAACTTCAAAACACACACACACACACACACACACACACACACACACACACACACACACACACACACACACACACACCCCACCCACCTTCCTCAACTTGCAAGAGTTCTTTTCGCTTGTGTGGCTAGTGATGGATGCCAAATATGGCTTCTCTCCTTGCTTATATCTTCCAAAGCTGAAGTTCAGTGATTTATTTTCAGAGTGATTTATGCTGTTCTTTCCTTCATGTGCGGTTCCCATCCCTTGTATGTAAATTACACTTCTATTGTTTTGATTTCAGCATCATCAACTGACACTGGAGACAGATAAATAGCTTCCTTCTCTCCTGTGGAAGAATCAGTTTCTCCCCATGTGGCCTCAAAACATAATATAATTTACTCATATAGTGTTCATATTTACATGTTACAATTATATTAATCACCAGGTGTCACTAGCTTTCACTCTTATAACTCAGAGATATTGCATACACTGGGGTGATTCAATTGCATTCCTCCAGAACTATGAGGGCCAGAAAATATCCCTTTTTTAAATGAAAGCTGAGAGTCTTACATAATTACTTCCCTCTAGGAGCTGAAGCTTAAAGAAAAACACCAAATATGAGAGTTGCAACAAGAACATATGAGTTGGCAAGACTACCTTCCCAATTAGAAAGTAGACTTTATATACTACATAGTACTATTAGATGTTACATGCAGATGGCAACAAAAGAACAAAGGCCCAATTGATTAAAGTGTAAGCCTAGGATTTGGGAGACCCAGTACAGTTTCCTGCTCTACCTCAAATTTCCTGTATGGCCTGGGACCTTGATTTCAGTGGGAATTAGACATTTTAGTAACTTAGCCCTTAGTTCCCCTGCGACTCAGTTTCTCATCTGTAAAATAAGAGCAACGCCCTACGTTTCAAGGCGTACTACATTAAATACACTCTGAGGATAAACACATAACAATTATAAGGCATTCAGATGCTATGGTATTGGTAGAAATAGAGAACCATCTTAGACTAAAAAACACTTGTTGGAAAACAAGAAGTGAGTTGGCAAAACAACTAACGATAACAGAATGATTAACATAGAAGACTGCATTTTTATGACAAAGGCCATTAAGTAATCATGATCTGTGTTCTATGGTGGCTGCATCACACAAGTTCTTTTCCAGGCTAACCCTGATGTTTGTTGCAGTAGTCGTAGGGATCCTAGAGATCACAAATTAGTGAAAATAATGCAGCAAGCTGTCAGAGTTGCAAAACACAATGTCTATATTTAAAACGCTGCAGCAGTAGTTAATCAGCTTCCACAAGAAGCAGTAGCCAAACTGATGGAAGAATTATTCTATCAACCTTAAAATGACCTAACCCCCAATGTAGACAGCATAACTATCTCTCTCAGAGGTGTGGATTGTTCATGCTCCTGAGAGTTGCAGCTATCCCGATGTAATTTTCAGTGAAAACCAGACCCAAGAAGTCAATGTTACATGTTTGAGCAATGTTTGTTTCCAAAAAAGCAAGCTTATATTCTTCAGGCCACATCTACCCTAAAAAGTTTGGTTGATCCAGCTATGTCATTCTGGAATGTGAAAATTCCAGACCATTAGCAACAAAGTTAAACCACTCTAACCCTTGGTGTGACTGCATTAGGTTGACAGATGAATTATTTATTCCAACTTAACTATCAACTCTCAGGAGGATGGATTAAATACAGCAAAGGGAGAACCCCTCCCATCACTGTAGAAAGTACCTACACTGAAGCACTACAGCTGTACCACTGAAGTGGTTGAATTGTAAACATAGCCCGTTTCTGGCCTCATACAAATACATGTTCCTTCTTAAAATCTGATCATTTTTTTCCTGTCCATCTCAACATCACAAGAATGGATTACTATGGCAAGGCCAACATTTCAAAGAAAAAGTCACAACTTCTGAATATTTCAGAAACCCCAACTGAACTCTCTACCACCTTAGAGGTGTGGGATTCCATGTTCAATATATGGTCTTTTTCATTGTTGTTTCTTTTCCTAAGCAAAAATTATAAAAATCAATAGCATTAAAAACAGTTTAAAATATTGGTTAGACTGCTTGGGGATATAGGTTCATAAATATAAACTGAATGGTGATTGGGCAACAAAATAGCAGATGAAATTCAGTATTAATCAATGCAAAGTATTGTGCATTCGAAAATACAATCCCAACTATACATATAAAATGATGGGATCTAAATTTGCTGTCACCACTTAAGAAAGAGATCTTGAAATCACTGTGGTAAGTCTTTGAAAATATCCACTCAATGTCCGATAGCAGTCAAAAAATCAAACATGATACTGGAAATAATTAAGAAATGGATAAATAAGACAGACAATATCATATTGTTTCTATATATCTATGATATGCCCATCTCTTGAATACTGTGTGCAGAAGTGGTTGCCTGTCTCAAAAAAAAAGATATAATGAAATTGTAAAAGGTTCAGAAAAGGGCAACAAAAATGATTAGAGGCATGGAATAGTTTCCGTGTAAGGAGAGATTAATAAGACTGGAACTCATCAGCTTGGAAAAGAGATGAATGGAGGGACTGGGGATATGGTAGAGGTGTATAAAATCATGACTGGTGTGGAGAAAGTAAATAAAGAAGTGTTATTTACTCCTCATACACAAGAACTAGGATCAACAAATGAAATTAATAGGCAGCAGGTTTAAAACAAACAAAAGGAAGTATTGTTTTCACACAGCACATAATCAACCTATGGAACTTGTTACCACAGAATATTGTGAAGGCCAACCCCATAACAGAATTTTTAAAAAGTACTGGTTAAGTTCATGAAGGATAGGTCTATATGTGGCTATTAGCCAGGCAGAGCCGACCCAAGGTACGGGCCAACCGGGCTACCGCCCAGGGCGCCCCATTGTAAGCGACGCCGCGCAGAGCTACCAGGCTGGGCGGGAGCAGCACCATGCATGCTCCGCACGCCCGGGGTGGCGCCACGCATGCGCCACGCACCCGGGGCAGGGCCGCGCATGTGCTGGACACCCGGGGGAGGGGGACGCTGCGTGCCCGGGGGCGGAGCCACACGTGTCGCACTCCCGGGGATGGCGTCGCGCTCCAGGGACCCGGGGTGCACAAATGGCTCGGGCCGGCCCTGTAGCCAGGCAGGATGGGCAGGAATGTTTCCCCTAACCTCTATTTGCCAGGAGTGCTGCTGAAAGGGTGTTTAGGCCATGCCTCCACCCACATTCTGCCCTGTGGCCCTGTTTCTGCATTCTGCTCTTAGCCCATGGCTCCACGCTCTCTGTTCTTCTTTCCATCCGTGCTTTGCTTCTTCTCCTGAGGTCTGTCAGGACCCCCTACACCACCTATATCTCACACCTCTTCACTCCCTGGGAAGCAAAGAGGCACAAATGGTGGAAAAGGTTTCAGGGGAGAGGCCTGAGGAGGAGCAGGGCCTGGGATGCGGTGGCACTAGAGTATAGATGGGACAGGAGTGGGCCTCAAGTGGAATAGGGGATGGCACCATGGTGCAGGCACTGTTACCCTCCCACTTCTAAGGATCTTCTGGCACACAGGCCCAGCCTCTCCAAATACAGGAATCAAGCATCACTAAAGTTTTATGAACAAAATCTGTCAAATAAGCAAAAATGGACTAATAGCTCTTCCTCTCAAAAAGTTACTTTTTATTGTATCAATATTGTATCAGGTATTGACTAAAGTTATAAAATGCTAGTTTGAGAATATGTACTTGTCCATGCTAAAAAACTGAAATGAAACTTCTTATTAGCAGAACTAGCAACTTTCAAGGCATCTGTAATATCCAAGAGTCACAATCATTTTCAGAATACAGAAAATGACTTTATTTTGACATCTAGATATTGTGTCGCGAGATCATGACTTGAATCAGGATATTATGGTGATGCATTATCATGATCTCGTAACTATTTTGGAACATAAAGACTGAGCACTGAAAGACAGCAGCTCGAGCTCCACCTCCAATCAGTCGTTGCTCTTCCAAATTACAAAAAAAATAACATATAAACCTGACTCACAACCTACCTTTTATACAGCTTGCTATATCTTCCAAGAGCCAGATATTTGAGAAGGGCCACCCACAGTTGTAAAGAAAGAGAAATTGACTATTAAGAGAGTTCATTCACCACTAGAGTTTCTCTTAACCTGGAAGATTTTCAAATTTCCTAACCATAAATAAAACAGATAGACCTAGAACATACAAAGTTCAGATCCCAAAGTTCAAGGATGCTCAGAGCTGGTATTTTGGTTGAGGCTCATTGCTAGCAAATGCATCCACAGTACTTGGAAATATCCATGCAAGCACAACTTCATCTCTTTATTTCCATCACTTCAAAATGTCCTAGAGACACGTTCATAAGGATTTTATTATAACTTGAGCTAGGAAGGTGCCCATTTTGCAAATGACACTGTATGGAAAATTCCCCATTTGCATGGGAGACAGTAAATGATCTGACTCTTCAGGGATATTTATTTTCAAAAAGCGCAGACAGCAAATTCTAAACCAGTAACAAAATCCATTTATGAAAAAAACGTTGATTTGTTTTCTACGTTTTCATATACCTAGGCTCCATTTATTTCCATTACCATAAAGAAAATGAACCATTACACTTTTTAAACAATCATAGCTAGCACATTTTTGAAGTGTTTTAATTTCAAAAATACTAACTGGCAAATTAGAGTGTAAATAGCTTTTCTAAAATGGCACTATTTTAGACATTGTTTTCTGACTAATAGTATGACTTTGCCCTGCGGGAGAAGATTTCACGATTTTGTACGTATAATGTAATGATGTCTTTTTGCTGTTAGTGTCACTGAAATGAAAAATACTTTAAAATACGTAATTATTGTAAATAAAATTATATTCATTATGAAGAAGAGAACCTAAGTCTCACATTGTGGGAGCTTGAGAAACTCATGCCTAATTTTTTTAAACACCAGGAACGTATACTCTCAGCACACTTCTCAAATATAATGAGGAAAATAAAATAGTAAGTGTAATGAATATGTCTCCAATCCTATTTAACTTTATGTACAGTGAGTAATATCTTCATGGACCCCTCAAAATGCACAAAGTAAGCAAATGTAAGATTTTTCAGAATCAGGACATATATCATTAGTAAATATATAGGCATATATTTCAAAAGTTTGTTAATTTTCATGTATTTTTGTGGGTACAGCAACACCTGGTGGACAAATAGGAGAATTTAAAGAGAAGACATTTTGGTTATCTGATATACAGTATATGTAACAAACTGCAATCTGTTATTGCTTGCATTTATTTAAAAAATCTTGCAAGAGAAAAACAGCTATTTAACTCAGTTTTTGCTAACTCTAGAGTAGAATTTTATGTTACCTTTATAAAGCATTATATTTGGACTCAGAAATGATCATGACATTTTTGTTCCCATGTTAGATCCTAACATACTTATCCAGGACCACGCAAAATACAGGCCATGGGCCGAGCTTCAGTCAGGCTCCACGCCTGACCCACCACCGGTTGGCACTCAGAAAAGCTGGCTACGGGGCTATGTGCATCAGTGAATGCTGCAAGATGGGGGAGAGAGGATTCTCATGCTACCACTGCCACCAGCAAAATCTTGCATCTCCTATTGGCTGGCTTCCGGCCAATAGGAGCTGCCTATTTGCAGAACAGGCAGCATGTGAAGTACCTCCCTTCTTCCCCCCTTTCAGTTCACAGAGTTCAGTTCAGAGCAGCACACCTAGGCCCTACCACTGTTCTAAGCACATCTGGGGGCACAGAAGGCAGGGACTCCATCTAAGGAACCTGATGGGCTGCTGACCAGGAGCCACCCAGCCTCTTCCCCAATCCTCTGTCCCCTTACCCCATCTAACCCAAACCCTCTGCACCCCCACTCCTTCCCAGATACTGCACCCCTCCTATAACCCTCTCCAGGTGACAACCCTCTCACAGATCTTGCACCCCAATCCCCTAATCCTGGTCAAAGCTCAAATGCCTGCACCCCCTTCTGTACTCCTGCCCCAAGTTACAATCCCCTCCTAGACCCTGCACTCCCTCTTGTACCCCTCCCCAAGGTCAGAATCCTCTCTTGCACACATACTCCCTTCCAGACCCTGCACCACAGTCTCCTGCTCCTGGTCACAATCCCTCCTTCACCCAAACTCCCTCCCACACCCGCTCCTGCACTCCAATCCCTTGCCCTAATCTCCCTTCTGTATCCAACTTCCACCACAGACCCCACACTTCCTTCATTAATATCATGGAAGAGTTCAGCACTTGACCTCTTATCAAATTCTTGGAATAGCCCCTCATAAGGAATTATTGCACATACCTGGCATAGATAGTGACAGCTAATGTTCTTAAGGTCTAATTTGGAACTGTCCACTCTTATCACTACAAATAGTTAATATTCATTAACACCCTAAGTTGCAGTTTAAGCAAGTCCATCTTGATTTGTATTAATTGTGAACACCTGATCAAAAGACAAAGTTACTCTAGATGACTGTATATATGTATAATTTAAAATTTTGGAGATTGTGTGCACATATGCACACAAACATTCATGTTTGTATTATTGACTTGGCTAACAGTCAAGAATATATTAGCTCTCAAGTTAAAAAGACAGAATAACATTATAAATGATCTGTTCTAAAACACAAGCTTTATTTTTCTGACCTGGTTGCTTCAAATAGCTCTTACTTACTAAAAAGTTGTTTTTGCAAATGCCTTTAAGAGAGAATCATGTTATTTTCATTTATACAGTGTAGTTTGCATGTCCCAGTGTGTTAACTGAAATTTTGCAGTGTGGGAAAGGGAGTGCTTGCAATTAAAGCACAAGACTTGGAATTAGACTAGATTCTAGCCCTTCATATGGACTTTCTGTGTAACCAGGGCCAACTCACTTAAACTTTGTGCTAGTGTTTCTTTTGTATAACAGGGATAACCCTTCCCTATCTCTCACAGATGTTGACAGGTTTAGTTCACTGTGTGTGAAGAGTCCAGATGTCCTTAAGTGAGTAGTAACATTATAATGCTTAGCCCACTGTACTCTTGACATGGAAGCAAAAATAATATATTTTATTTTATTTATTTTTTTAATATGAGCTCCATAAACATATGCAGTAGTTACAGATGTTGGCGGGGGAGACAATAAAAACACAGCAATCAGATTTTTCCTTAGATATCTTCTGAACAAACTCATTGGAATAGAAGGAAAATCTACAGAGACATATTAATGGGGTTATGTACTGTAAAGAAAAATCTTCTAGTGAAATATGGAGATGAAGAGTTTATAGTTAACAACGTATCAGTGGGAAATGGAGAGAGGGTAAAATCTCCATGCTAGTACTGCTGGATCTCTCTGCAGCCTTTGAAACCATGGACTTGAAAGTACTACTAACTTTCCTACTTGACACAGCCAATGACTCAGAATGAGTGGCTCCAGTGATTCCTCTCCAAGGGATCTCAGAGTATGATGGGTAATTTCTTCTCCCTTCAAAGACCTATACCTAAGGGTCCTGCAGGGATCCCTACTATCCCCTACTCTTCAATATCTACATGAGACCACTAGGAGTGATAGTGAGATGATACAGGCTTAGCTGTCAACAGCATGCCAATGACACAACTATATATCTCAACCAACATCACCACTTTTGAAATGTCCGAATATTTACAGAAAATCAGCTCTTGAATGAAGAGTAGCTGATTCAAGCTAAACCCAGGTAAAACCAAACAGATGCTGGTCAGAACGAAAAGGAAAGCTTAGAAGAGTTGATCAAGTCATTATCTTTACGTTCCATCAAAAGCACACAGCCCTCATTTGTCAAAATGGTGTGAAGCCTTAGGGTTCTATTCAACCCCTCACTAAATTTGTATAACCAGAAAGCATCAGTTTACAAAAAGGTCTTCTCTCACCTCCAGCTTGATATGAGACTTTGTCCCTCTCTCCCAGACAACGACTTGGCCATATTGATCCATGTATTGTCACTACCAGACTGGATTACTGTAACTCATATCTGAAACTGAATATGCAGATGATGTAGCTGGTACAGAAAGGGGCTACTTGACTTCTTTGGGGGTCAGGGATGTCATGAACACATAAAGCCTGTGTTCAAGTTCCTTCACTGGCTCCCAGTCAGCTTCCATTGCTAGTTTTAAGGCTTTGATCCTGATTTCCTAACCAATTAATGGATCAAGCCGCACTTCCATCAGAGACTAATTTTTTATCTCTGCACCATTAGGATAACTGAGTCACTCTGGGACAATGAAATCTCAAAGCCCAGGATAAAGCATGTGAGAGCTGAGGACAAAGCATTCACTGTTCAAGGGATTTGGCTATGGAACAATCTTCCTGAAGAAATAAGGTGAACTGAGAGTGAAACTATTTTCAGGAAATGTTGCAAAGCAACATTCTCTTTAAGAAAGGCTTTCAACACAAGTGATGATCATAGTTCAAACAATACTTTTATTTACAAATGTCTTCCATCACCACTTAAAAAGAAAAAGAAATCAATCTATTCCAAACAAAGTTGACCTTAAAAAGGAAGAAGGGATAGAGACTTCATGAAGTCCACTGCATCTTGGCCATTGCTATTACAGTGATGGGCCACACTATGAAATCTTTAAATTACATCTACACAGCACACTCCTTTTGGTGTATAGAATACAGACATTATGCACAGGTATAACATAGATATAAATAGTAGCATAGATGGTGAGTTTTCTGCATAGGCAGAGTAAAAACACACCTGAACTTTTTGGATATGTCCCCTACATGGCACTCTAACCAACCAAGCAGTGCCTCCCCTAAAAATTGCAGTGCAGTGTTCTGCTGCCTCCCTGCTGCTGAAAATTTCCTCTCTGCAGGGAAAGGCTCCTCTGGCAGGGGAAAGGCAGTACAGAAACGACGAGGAGTCCTGTGGCACCTTATAGACTAACTGAAGTGTAGGAGCAGGGTCTATAAGGTGCCACAGGACTCCTCGTCGCTTTTGCAGATTCAGACTAACACGGCTACCCCTCTGATGCAGTACAGAAAGGTTTTGGCAGCTCCATCGTATGCAGCCTTTCCCTGCAGCCCCACTCTCCACCCCATCAACACTTTCACCAACACCTGTGGTTACATGGTGCAGCAGGCACAGGCTGCTTTTCACTGTGGTGTCTAATTTAGTAATTCATATACTCTACCCACTGATGAGGGAAGTTGTAGTGTAGCCATAGACTGTAGTTTCAGTATGTCAATGCTGCAACCCACCCATGCCAGGTGACTTGGGCTGTTGAGGGTCAGGCTGGGAGGATCGCTTAATTGTGGTGTGGGATGAGCCCACATCCAACTCTACACATGGGTAGTTAAATAGTCCCTTGGTGGGAAGCCGAGTCATCTGCACAGCCAGCCACGGTACCTAACTGCAGTGTGGACACGCCCTTGTCTCTAGCCCTGAGGATTATGGAGAAAAATTGGGCAAGAGGCAGCAAACGCCAGTAGAGCGAACAGCCCCAGGGCAGAGACAGCGAAGCGGGGCTGGCGTTTGTTGTTCTTTTTTATCGTCTGCCTGGTCCCACGTGCGCTGCCAGCGCGGACACCGCCCCCGCCCAGCCGGGGCAGCAGATCTGGGGCTTTCCCGCCATGTTTCAACCTCCCGCCTCGAAAAAAATCCTCCCCGCCCGCCACTCTTACTCTGCCCCGCCCGGCCCCTTTGAGCGGCGGCTGCGCTGAGACACCCCCTCAAAAAACTGAGCGGCGGCCGGCGGGGACCGACACAGCCGGGTGAGGGCAGGCGTTTCGCTTCCTACCCCTACCCCTGCGCATGCGCACACCATTTTACGCGTTTGATTAAGCTCCGGGCGCGGCGGATCTCATTTGCCCTTCGGCGGGCTCCGTCCCCATTGCAGGAAGCGATTAATTTTTTCCCACGGCGGCCTCCGTAGTTCAGCCATGGCGGAGTATACTTGCGTGAAATCCACCAAGCTCGTGCTCAAGGGAGCGAAGGGGAAAAGGTGCGAAGCGGCCGGGGTGTCTCCCTCCGCGTTCAGGCCTGGCCAGGCCCCCCCCCCCCCCACTCTTGCTCCAGCCCTGAAGTCACCGCGCCTAGATCCGACTGCGCGCTGCTCCCCCCTCCCCCTCGGACGCGCTCGCTCCGGAACAAAGCGGCCTTGACTCGCTATCGGTTAAGCTAACTGGCGCCGGGTGCAAACTACCCCTTCCCCAGGCGCGTCCACACTGGGGACGTGCCCGGGTCTGAGTAAAGCGGTTTAAAACCTGACTTGTGGAATGGGTACAACGGCAGCCTGCGGGCAGCCAGGTTTGCAAAGCCTTGGGCTGCCCTGGCGGCGGAAATTTGCTCCGATGACTTGCCTCTTTACCCCCGTATTCGGGGGGGGGGGGGCTGATCCAGACACACGCAGTTCAGGAAGGTTTTTTGGGGGGGGTTAAATTTAGCCATTTTTGTCGTCTCCTTTTGCAGTAAGAAAAAACACAAAGATAAGAAAAGGAAAAGAGAAGAAAATGCAGAAGATCAGCTTGATATTGTTGGTGAGATGGCTTTCAAGGAGATGCATGGAACATAGAAGTAAAGACAGGAAAATGTAGGGTGTTTGCTGTGTTTTCTGTTTTGGACTTCTAGCATGATACATACCACTTCATAATCTGTAGGGGATGATGTTTTTAAATCTATAAATCATAGTCTCTGTTGTAAAGAAATAGATGACTTCTTCTGGTTAGTCAGTTAATCATTAAACGTTATATTTAGCTGGTTAACCAATTAGATAGGCGTGGGCAGGGGGGCCAGGCAGTACACTGGGCCAGGCCTGCCACAGGCCCTGTAGGGTTGGAGCGGCCCACTACCTGTTGTAGGCAGGGAGCTGCTCCAGCCACCACTTAAACATAAGCTGTAAGCATCAGCTAGTAAGATGTAAGTGGTTAACCCAGTGGTCTCCAAAGTTTTGGGGCTGCCGGGCGCCTGCGGGCGGGGCCGCTCATGGGTCTGGGGGCGGGGCCAAGCATGCACCGCATGCCCGGGGCCAGCACCAGCATGTGCTGCAACCCTGGGCAGGGGCTGCCCAGGTGCCACGTGCCTGGGAACGGCACCGACATGTGCCGCAATCCCAGGCAGAGGCCAGCACCTGCATGTGTGGCGACCCCGGGCAGGGGCCGCCCAGGCGCCGCATGCAAGGGGCCGGCACCGGCATGCGCCGCAACCCCGGGGCAGGGGCCGCCCATGTGCCCGGGGCTGGCACCTGCCGCACGCCCAGGGGCGGGGCCAGCCCAGATTGCTCCGCGGGCGCACATAAATGGCTCGGCGGGCGCCGTGGCACCCGCGGGCACCGCGTTGGGGACCACTGTGTTAACCATTCACATCCCTAATGCAGAACACTTTTGTTTAGCTTCTGGAATGCTTGTAGATTGTTTTAGTGCACGAGCAGAATGATCCCAAATATATTTATCAGTCAAGGTTTCACAGCAAACTACGTAAACTGTAGATATTTATAATGCTACTATATATTACTAGATAAAATCTATTTCCTACTTAGAACAAAATCTCAAACTCTCTCTCTCCCCTTGTGGATGGCTTGCCATCAGCTATTGCTCAACATTTCTAAAACAGCTTATAATCTTCCCTCCAAGCCCTTGCTGCGCCAGTTCCTTTTTTAGTCACCATGAACACCACCACCTTTCTGCTTTCACTCAAGCAGCTGTACAACATCTCTCTCTAGGACCTCATATTTAAGTTATCTTGAAGTTTCTTTCTGAAAAAGTTTCTGTAAGGTGTAGCCTTTCCTATCCAACCATACGGCTTACACTGTGGTGTAGGCACTTAACATCTCAATCATTGGAACATCCCTTTCTCTCTCTAACAACTATAATAAATTTAATTTTGTCCTACTTGTATCCATTCAGAATGCTGCTGCAAAGATAATACTCAGAGCCTGATATTTTGACCGTATCCTCTCCCTCTTTGCAAGCCTTCACTGGTTCTCCCTTCTCTATCACATCATACATAAACAGCTTCTCTTCACTTTCAAAGTTTTGCACAGTGTATCCCTACCCTTCCTCTAACTTCTCATTCACAGTTGAGATATTGATTTGCACCTCTAATCAGTCGATGCCAGCCTTATCACACATTTATTGAATTTTCAAACAAGCATCTTTATACTTTCTCTCAGGCTGTCCCTCATGCTTAAGAGCAGCACGGTGAAATCACAGGAATTGTAGCAATAGAACTAGACAAGGGAGCTTTTATCCATGCACTTAACAATGGCCTTTTCACATTTGGAGCACCACATAGTTATCCTCCAAATCCTCTCCTTTGCCATGAAGCTGAAAACAAAACTGACGACAAATGCTGGTATGCTGAGCCCATTGCCTACCATGCTCACAAATACTGTCTTGGTACCTTATACTCGCTTGTCTATATCCGTCCATAGTCTCTTGTCTTATACATTAGTTGCAAGTTCTCTGAGGCAAGGACCGTGATTTTGTTTTGTGCAATTTAGCTGTGGTCTATATTAGCATAGCACCTAGGAGCATAGCAGCTAATTTGAATAATAGTACTTTACTAAAATCCAGTTGTGTGTGTGGTGTTATTTCTTGTTCTTATATTTTAGGAAGCTGGTGGGCAGTAAAAAATTTTGGTGAAATCACAGGAACTGTAGCAATAGAACTGGACAAGGGAGCTTATATCCATGCACTTGACAATGGCCTTTTCACACTTGGAGCACCGCATAAAGGTTTGTATAAGGAAAAGAAAAACTTGGCAGTGTCAAAGTATGAAACGTATTTTGTTAGATGAAGAATTTATTTTCAAGCCAATAAACTTAAGGTATTTTTAACATACATTATACAGATTGCACCTCCCAAAGCCACAATACTCTGGTCTGGCAACATCTCTGGTCTGGCAGGACCATGGATGTTACTTGATCAGAGAACCCTGATAGCCTGACAGGAGGGCAATCCAGGAGGACTGGACTGAAGTAGTGGGATGGGGTAGGGGTTGCTTCAGTCCAGCCCTCAGTAGCTCCCTGCAGCACTGGGACGGGATCAGCAACAGCCTGTGGCAGCACAGGATCCAGCTGGTGACAGTCCATGGCAGAGAGCCCCGGGCAGTCCACAGAAGTGGGGCCAGAATCTGTGGGCTGTTGTGCAGTAGGAGCCTGTGCTCTTGGCAGCCCGCCACAGTGGGGATGGGACTGGCGGCAGCCCCAGCAACACATGGCAGCATGGGGCTGGAACCCCAGACAGCCCGCAGAAGTGGGGTCAGAGCCTGCAGGCTTCCATGGGGATGGGACTCTAGCCCAAGCACTCAGCTGCCCCAGGCAGCCTGACTGGGACAAGATCCAGCAGCTTGCAGCAGGCAGTCCAGTTGGGGCAACAGTAGCAGGGCTAGCAACCCAACAGGCAGCCTGTCAGGGGCTGGAGGTAGTCCATTCCACACCCTCTCCACCCTTTGCCCCTCTGCTACACCGACAGAGAGTCGGCAGCTGTGGTAGAGAACCTTCTCTAGTCCAGCAAATTCGAGCGCAGGGTAAGAAATGTCCAACCTGTATTAAAAATATTATTCTATAACTGCATAAACCAGCGAAGAGGATAACTGAATCCTAATGACTGACTACTAATCAATTTTTCTAAGCTCATCTTGTTTTCCTTATACATGCAATTCACTTCCTTTTCTGATGCTCACCTGTTGGTGAATGCCTTTAAAAAGATGGAAAGCAGTGTGACTCTTGTAAGAAATCATATAAAGCCTGTATGGGATGAATTTGTCTTATAAAAAGAGAAACTCACATCAGACCAGGACTCTCATTTTACCACCCACTGACTCCTACTCCACATCAGAGTGCTGACCAATCCTTCTGTACTTGTTATATAGATGTTCTCTGAAAGTGGCCTAGTAGCTGATCTTTCCCTCAGTCTGGGAATGAGAAAGGCACTGCTCAAGTAGGGAATCCCTATTCTGGAGGTAAAGTGAATTTGGATGTTACTTTACTCTGGGGTTGAGGAACAGCCAGTCCAGGGATGGTGGCAGTATGTCATTCCTACTGCTACAAAAGAGATGGTGGGTTTAAAATTAGGGATGTGTCAGTGTACACATTTAACTGTGTAATGGAAGAGCCCAGGCTCATTGGCTACTTAACCGTCATGGTTACACACAAGCCCTCCCCGGTACATTGCTGCCTATGTCAGAGGCAGGCGGCTCCACAGGAGACTGTACGAGTGGGGAACTGCCTCCCCTTCCCTCGCATGTTAATGTGTAACCGCTGACAATTTCAGCAGTTACACTGTTTAACTTGAGCACATAACTAGAATTCAGTATTTTAAATAAGGATGTTAAAATGTGAGTTTTTTTTGTAAACGTGTAAGTACATTTTCTTATGAGAACAGTATATATTGCATAACCTGAGATTCACAGAGAAATTCAGTGGCTTTAGATACAAGTTTTTCATGAATTGCTGTAAATTCTCAATCCTAAATTGGTTGAGGGCAGGGATTATGTTTGTATCTTGTAGAATGCTAACCATATAGGTGTTTAGCTAACTCCTCTAAAACAATTTTTTTTGCTTTTACAGTAGTTGGATTCTTTTTTTAAAATGTATGTCAATATTTGGCCCTGCAGCATTGTCTTTTCCTGCATTTTACACTGATAATTCTTGTATAATCTATCATTTTTATTAGTCTCATGAATTAGAAGATTGTATAACTAACACTTTATTCCTAATACTGATTTAAAAAAAAAAATTCTTTCAGAGGATGATGGCCCTAGTCCCCCTGAGCAGTTTACAGCAGCAAAACTGTCTGACACCAGGTAATGACCAATGTTCCCTCTAAGATTGTCCAACCATGAACTGAGTGAGATTTGGCTTGTGCACCAATATTGAGGTCACGTGTGCTGGTTTGGGTGTGTGCCACCATGGCACCTAATTTATTAACACACATGTTTCCAGCCACCAGAGCAGAATTCCTTCCCTCCCCCGGCCAAGCAGCACGTCCTGTTCCCAGCCACTGGAGCAGACCCCTGCCCAGCCATGTAGCATGTCCCGTTCCTGGCTGCAGGACTGTCTTCCACCCCCCCACACCCTCCTCGCCATGCAGCAGATCCCGTTACTGTGCCTAGCCACCAGAAGAGCCCCTGGCCCTCCCCGCCACATGGCCATGGCAGATCATGGCCCAGTGCCCTAGTAGCTCCCTCACCATGTTGTCTCAGCCAGCGCCCCCACCCGCCCGAGCAGCTGCCTGCCATGCAAGTGCTGCTGAGTGGCTCTCCAGAGGAGATGGGCAGAGGTTGAATTTTGTATGCATGGCCGTGCAGGCATACACCTCAGCAGGAGCTATGCTAATGACTCCAGTAGATCTTTGTAAAATTTGAGGTTGTGCAGGTTTTATTTCAAGAATGAATATAAAGTCTCATTTAGACTACTTTTTTTTTTATTTCTTATCCTGAATCAAAGATAAATATCCTTCCTTAAAATCAACTTTATTATAACTAGAGATGTTAATGGTTAACTGGTAAGGCTCACCCTTAATGGTAAGGCTTACTGTTTATGGTTAACTAGTAGGGGCTGGAGCAGTCTGCCTTGGGCAGGGGACTGCTCCAGAGGCTTTCCAGCCCGGCCAGAGTAGCCCTTGTCTGTGGCAGGCCCAGCCTGGGGTGTACCACCGGCAGCGGTGCTGTAGCCCAGCCAGAGCAGCCCTTGTGTGTGGTGGGCTTGGTGCACACTGGACAAGGGCACTCAAGCCCAGCTGGAGCAGTCCCCGTCCAGGTAGGGGAAAGCACTCCAGCCTGGCTGTAGCGGGTGGGGGTCCCTCCCATTTGATCAATTACACTTAACATTTAACTAGTTACCCAATTAAATGGGATTTTTTTATTCCTAAATATAACATCTAGCTCTTAGAAGTATAGCTAAAATCAAAGTGCTGAACCTCTTATAATTGAACATTTTAAACAGTTTTAACATTCAAGTATTCTGTATCTCTTTTACCCATTTCTTTAAGAATTGCACTGAAGTCTGGCTATGGCAAATACCTTGGCATAAATTCAGATGGTCTTGTTGTTGGACGATCAGATGCAATAGGATCAAGAGAGCAATGGGAGCCCGTTTTCCAAGATGTAAGCATACTCTATTACAGATATCACTTACATACAGGTAGTAAAACAATGAATGACAGCTACTACAAGATTATAAAGAATAGTTAACTTGTACATTATTTTCTTAAGTATTTAAAGTATTTTTAAAGACTTCAAATCAAAAAGTGTGTCTGTTTTGGTAGCACTATACAATGTAAGAGTAAATGAGACAGGAGATACCCAAGGCTGGCTACTAGAATTTCTTAGGCAGAATGTGAGAAGATATCTGAGGTGCATTCTGGAGTATTCTAGAAAAAAATCTTAAAATGAAAGACTTGTGTCTAAATATGTTCATAGTACTAACTTGAGTGGTGGTATTTTGACAGGGGAAAATGGCTTTATTAGCAGCAAATAGCTGCTTTATTACCTGCAATGAAGAGGGAGATATAGAAGCCAAAAGTAAAACTGCGGGGGAAGAAGAAATGTTAAAGGTAACATATATGTGTGTGCATACACCAAGACATAATGTACTACAATATTTAATATAGTGTGCATAAATATACATGCACACTACAAATATATTATCAACTTGAATGATATAATATAAAATGCAAAACTCACTATCCATAATATTTAGGGAACAAACGTTCTAACATCTTAAATTTACATAATACCTTTCATCATGAATTTTTCTAATTGACTTTGCAAACTGCATATAAAAGAATATCTTCATTCACCATTGAATTATGGACCTCTCCCTGGGGCAGCTTTTCATCAGATCTGCTGCATAACCACTTCAGACAGGAAAGGAATATTCAGGTAGTCCCGGGTTACGCGGATCCGACTTATGTCAGATCTGCACTTACGAACGGGGCTTTTCTCGCCCTGGAGGACACGGGCGGCAGGACCGCCCAGACGCGCCACGGTCCCGCCGCCGGCATCCTCTGGGGTGAGAAAAGCTGCTCCGCATCTCCCTGGTCTGCGGGGGGGAGCCCAGCAGACCAGGGAGACGCAGAGCAAAGCCGCGGAGGACCCAGGTGGCGGGACCGCAGCGCGTCTGGGCGGTCCCCCCGCCCGGTCCTCCACGGCTTTGCTCCGCGTCTCCCTGGTTTGCTGGGGGCGGGGCCCCAGCAGACCAGGGAGACGCGGAGGACCCGGGGTGGTGGGACCGCGGCACATCTCGGTCCCGCTGCCCGCCCGCCCGCCCCTCCCTGGTCTCCTGGGGGGGAGGGCGCAGCTAGTGTGCTCCCCCCCAGCAGACCAGGCTTTTCTCAGGATGCCTGTGGTAGAGCAGCTGGGGCGCTGCCGGTTGGTCCCGCAGCGCCACTCTCAGCGCTACTTGACCAACCCGGTAGCACCCCAGCTGCTCTGCCCCAGGCGTCCCCAAGTCAGCTGCTGCTGAAACTGACCAGCGGCTGACTACAGGAAGCCCAAGGCAGAGTTGCTCTGCCCCGGGCTTCCTGGAATCAGCCGCTGATCAGTTTCAGCAACAGCTGACTTGGGGGCGCCTGGGGTTCTTAAGTTGAATCTGTATGCAAGTCGGAACTGGCGTCCAGATTCAGGCGCTGTTGCAACTCTGCCTCGGGCTTCCTGTAGTCAGCCGCTGGTCAGTTTCAGCAGCGGCTGAATCTGGACGCCAGTTCCGACTTACATACAGGTTCAACTTAAGAACAAACCTACAGTCCCTATCTTGTACGTAACCCGGGGACTGCCTGTACTCACTTGAAATTGCAGGCATGCAAAATAAGGAACAAAACTAGCTAGTGCCAGGTAACCAAGATTCAAACCCCTTGCTCTTGTGTGAATGCAATGATATCTCTGACCACAAGTAGTCTCTATCTTTTTCAATTGGAAGAAATCAGATTGTACTTCTGACAGCAAATTAATAATATTCTCCATTATTTGTTCAGCACTTGCTCAGAAGTGTACCACATCCTGGTTGCCAGTAACAGACAGCACCTTCTGATTTCCTTGGAGATCTTATAGTAGATGTCCCTATTTAGTAAACACAAAACTCTCACAGTTTGCAGTAGAAACTTCATCATCGGTTAAATTAGAAATGTATTACGTCATTCACGGACATTAAATCAGTCAAAAAATTATGCCTTGATTTCTAGTTTCTACAATCCCATAAACTTAATTGAAAACTTAATATATAAAATTTGCTAATAACTATCTTCTGAGATTACACACTTCACATAGGCATTTAAGTCCCCTTTCATCTTGTACAGAAATATTTCAATCAGTTAATGCTCTTGCTGTTTATACATTTCTGAACATGAGTTGTCTACTCACTTAAATGTAGTATTTGATACTAAAGATACAGAATATATGGTGTTTAAACATTTCACAGGTTTCTTGAATGTACAGTATTAATTTATATTGGGAATGTTAACAATTCGTGAATTTGTGTAAACATGTAATTGTTTCAAATTTTAGTGGTTACACGTTTACACATGGGCACGCAAGCAGAAGCTCATGAGGAGGTGGCTTAAAAGCTGGCTTCCACTGACCCCACAGCCCTCACTGCCTCTGATAAATTGGCAGCAGCACAGGTAACTGATGGTTCAATGGGAGCCGATATGTGCAGGGAGCCAGCTTGAAAGCCTCTTCCCATGTGTACTGGCTCCCGCCTGCCTCCCTTATCCCTTGTGCTGCTGCCTCTCTATGGGTACATCTAAACGACATCACTTTTTTGATAAAGGGACGTAAAATAGACGTATCAAAGTTGTAAAAGCCGGGATTTGAATTTCAGCCACGGCTTTTTTTTTTTCTTTCTGAAAAGCCGCTTTAAAAAAAAACGCAGTCAAGACGGGGATCGTTTGACAGAAATCCCCCGTTTTGAAAGATCCTGTAACCCTCAAAAAATGAGGGTTAAAGGATCTTTTGAAACGGGGCATTTCTGTTGAACGATCCCCACCTTGACCATGGTGCGTGTGTGTTTTTTATTCATCCCCCTCCCCCTCAAAAAAAGCAGCTTTTCGAGAAAAAACCATGACCGCTATTATGTAAATGAAGCACGGGAAATTCAAATCTCCGCTTCATTTACAGTTTTGATGTGTCTAATTTACATCCCTTTATTGAAAAAGGGATGTAGTTTAGATGTACGCTATAAGGGCAGGTGGTTTCACGGAAGCCGGTGCTCATGGGGAACCATCTTTTAAGATAGTTCTCCCCCGAGCACCAACTCCCACCCAACCCCTCCACTGCCTCTACTACAATGGGTGGGAGCACATGTAGTTGTGAGGATTAACCAATAAACCCAGGATTATCAGTTAATTGTGTAATCAAATACATGCTAACATCCTTATTTTTATATAGAATTATGAGGTAGGAACAAAGGCTTTATAAAGAAATTAAACCATAAGGGAATGGAACCAACTCTTTTGTTAAGTGGTGTTTGGTTATATCTTAAGAAGCTGAGAAACTTAAAAAACTTCCTCAAATTCAACATTTGTCATATTTTTAGTACCAGGAGAAGTTAGAATTGAAATTATTTTTCTTACAAGCAAGTGTAGTTTGTATAATGTACATTTTCTGTTTTCCTTTTCTCCTAATAACTAGATCCGTTCTTGTGCAGAAAGAGAAACTACGCAGAAAGATGACATTCCAGAAGAAGACAAAGGAAATGTTAAACAGTGTGAAATCAATTACGTGTATGTAACTGAAAGCATTTAGCTGCCAGTCTTCTGCATCTAAAATAAACTATGCATTCGATACCTGAGTAAAAAGGATTCCCATTTTCCCATTTTTAAAACTTTTCAGGACCTTGAATTCTGACCCATCATCTTTCTAGTCAAATGAAATTCTCTGCATAGTCGGTCAGCACTGCACATTAATCCACTCAGGCTATGTCTAGATCCATTCCCCTTTCGAAAGAGGATTGTAAATGAGGCAAATCGAAAGTGCAAATGAAGTATGGATTTAAATATCCCATGCTTCATTTGCATATTTGCATCCTCCTGAAAAAATGAGTATGGATTTTTTCGAAAAAGGTTTTTTTTAAAAAGAATCCTGTCTAGACTGCGCTTTCACTTTCGAAAAACCCTTTTTCGAAAAAGCACTTGGATGCAAATATGCAAATGAAGCATGGGACATTGAAATCCACGCTTCATTTGCACTTTCAATTTGCCTCATTTACATTCCTCTTTTGACAGAGGAATATAACTTAGACATGCCCTCTGAGTGGTTCCTGCTAAATGACAGTTTCCCTGTGAGAACGAAGTGGCTGAATTGGTTGCATCTGCAACACTCAGTGCAACATTTGAGACCATTATGGATTCTCCTCATCTTGTTCTAGTTTTAGGCCACCAGTCTAGTCCATGCATTGAACTTTGAAATCACGTTCAAGTATTGAATTGTGTTATATTACATTTCAATGTAACTAGCACTTTATTATTCTTTGCAGAAAGAAGTTCCAAAGTTTCCAAGATCGTAAACTCAAAATAAGCCAAGAAGACAGCAAAACTCTCAAAAAAGCCAGAAAAGAAGGCAGTTTCCATGAGACACTGCTTGACAGGTATTTTAAAATCCTAATAATAATTCCAGCTGTTGATTAAATGAAAGCTATTGACAGATACTCCTGGAAAGCTAAAAGACAACTAAAGTTAAAGTTACTTAAATGTTCTCACTGTAGTCCGTTTTCTGCTGCCAGTATATTTTTGAAACTCACCTTTTGAGCTGAAAATTTTCAGACCTGCCTGGTTTCTATGAGAGAACTTTTATAGAAATCTTGAGCAAAATTAAATTGAATACAAGGAAGTTATTATAAAAGCAAAATTTGTATTTTTATGTTTTCAATAACCCTCTCACCAAAATGGGGATAGAAAGTTGCATTTTTATAGGAAAACAGCCATTACTGAGTATTCTTTTCCCATTGTCTTTTGAAAACTAGTCTTGGATTAGCCAAGCTATGAGGGTCTGAGAATAGCACTTTATCCAAGTGCAATATGTGGGGAATGCAGAATATCTCATTACTCATAATTGAACTGTATATCTATAACTAATTCAACTGCATAGAACATTGAGAACATCTCTTTCTAACATTGAACAATTGTTGGTATGTGTATTGAAGACATTGGGGTTTCATAGGAGCTTTTGCCCCATCGCATTGACTTATGTCGCTGAAAATTTTATGAACCTGGTATAATAATTTCTGTGATGTTTGCTGTGTATTCCAGTGAACCCTTTCCTTGTTAAATGTGATGTCATGCCAGAAATGTCCAGCATAATAGTTTTTGATAATGGAACCCTTTTTCTTTACATTTCCTGCCTTTAAAAAATTCTAATAAAAACAGTAAGAGATTAAGTCTTCAAGATTCAGAAGTCAGAGAATTCCAAAATTTTAAGATAGCATGTGCAACCAGCTGGCATATTCCATACAGTTCTAATGCAAGAATAAATACTAGTTGAGCATAGTAACAAAATCACTGAACAAATCATGAGTACTAAAAGGCCTCTAATGTCATTTGCAAATGCTCCAAAGATAAGTGGAAGCAAATGTTATAACAGCCTCCTCATATGTCTTATGACTATCACACTATTCAAATGTGTAATCTAAATTTTGTGTCTTTCCTTTCATATAGGAGATCAAAATTGAAAGCTGATAGATACTGCAAGTGACAAACAATTGGCAGGTTTGCTTGCTTTTATATCCTTCAGTTGCCCATCTGAACATACTATCTGAATAAAACATTTTGCAAAAAGTGATTGTATTTATGCAAAGACTTTCTTGTTCTTACTTCTCATTAAAGTTAGTATCTAATGTCACTCTACATAAGAATGTCATTATTTTGATGGAATGCTATTTAGCTGCTTAATAAACTTTACAAATATTAAAATTTGGTATGCAGAATTTTATCCAAAAGCAAATAGCTTTAGCAATTTAATAGATGAAGGTTGAGAGAAGCAACTCAGTAATCTGAGGGTCATGTTGATTAACAATCAAGAAGAGAAGAGCTGCATACGAAACCAAACTATAAAGTTGCCCTGACAAATTGTACTTCCAATAAATAAATATTTTATCAGACTAATGTCTCTCTGAGCATATTGGACTGAAGTCTCAGCTTGACTTCAGTGGAGTCATGAGGCCTTATATCAGCTGAGGATCTAGAATGGTTTTCTACATTTATAGATGTCAGTTTGTCTGTAAACATTAAGTGAATACTTGTGTAAACTGTACTTGAAAAACAGTATGAAGGAATGAAGAAAAAGGCTGTCAGAATAAAAGCTGAGGCTCTTCATGAGAAAAGACCACTTAATTACTTGTACACTTAATCATCATCATGTTGCTGATGTTTGAATGCTCTTCCAAATTTTGCTAACTTACATCAGTTTTATGAACTTGTTTCTATCTTTTTAAACTAAACATGTTAAAGAATGGTGTAAAATGCAGAATCTGTACATTCTTGATTAATATGTAGAATGCAGTTTGCTATGTGCTTGTTACCAAAATTGTATTTTAGTAAAGTCCCTTTATAGGAACTATTCCAGCTACACTGATTGCAACACAATTCAGTTATAACCAGTCTTCAGAAAGTACTTTGTTACCATGCTCAGCTTTTTCACCTCAGTTCTTATGTCTCAAGAAGACCATTATTTAAGTTATCTACATGCAATGTGCAGTCTGTACTGTTCTTAGTGGTTTTTAATTTGGAGTGTGCAGTTGCTTATAAACTAAGACGGGGTAGTCAGTCAGGAGCTCATGGGCCAAATTTGGACCTCCAGACTCTTCTGAATGCACCCCAACATATTTTTATTTACTTACTTTTATCATTATTGTTAGCTGGAATCTGGACCTTGACAAAAAAATAATTGACTACACTTGACTCAAGGTGTAGACGTGGGATTGTTAAAAAGAACAGGTAAAGTCTGAGCATAAATACTCATCAGCATAAGGCTAAAAGACGGTATTTCCAGTTTAAAGTGACATCACTTTACAGCTAGCCTATGTAAAAATGAATCAGTGTGAACTTAATAGTCTATATTCAGAACAAGTTACAACTGGTTCTTAACCCAATTAAGAAAGAATTACAGTAGCAGAGCCTTATACTCATGTGTCACTGATGTCAGGGAGTCATAGGACAAACAAGTTCATAGATTGTACAGATTTATACAGCTGAAAAACTTTTTACTGTTCCTTATCACATGAAAAACTGATTTGCTGCATCAGAATTAGAACTGGTGCTTGAGAAAGTTTATAGGTTCTATGCTAACTACACACCTTGATTGTTGACTCCCCCATGTGATTTTAATGCCAGAAATCTAATTGTCTGCTTATTTAATACTATTAAAAAGATAAAGGATCCTAGTTTTTAGATACTATGGAGAATTTGAGTCCAATTCTTAGTTTCTTAGAAAATATATATATATATTACAAAAATAAAAACCATAACACTTGTCCATTTATTATCACCTATTTTTTTTATCCATTGTTGCTGTTTGTCTGGAAATATACCAGCTCATGCCCTGTTTATCTTCCTGCAGCAGAGACTCTGCACCTAATGCTTTTTCATGAAAGCATGGGAACCAGCAGTTACAGTGTTCCTGAGTCTATACCCAGTCCTAAAGAGAGTCCTCTGTGTCTGAGAAACCATAGGAAAGGAAAGTGCTTGGGAATATGACTCCTACAATGATGCAGGGATCTCACATGAAAGTTAATATAGCTTCCTTTGGGAAGTAGCTTTTCAAGGGGAGTCCTTGCCTCATGGCTCATTTGATGTTGCGCATCCAAGGAGTTGAAAAGAAGGTTGAGAGACCCGCAGAGCTTCTGTGGACTCAGAGGGAATATGCAAATAGCATTTTGCTTCCATGTATATCTCTGCAGATCTGCTTATTCCACAGGGAGTCAACCCAATAGAAGAACTGATAGAAACTCTGCCATTTTTCCTTCACAAGACTTTTTGTGTGAGATTTTGCCTGAGAAGAGAACTTGCTGAAATGAGGAAATTTACAGCAATACTACCAATACAATTATAGTGGTATAATTTCTCATGTAGTCAATCTTATTCTTATATAGCCAAGCCCTTAAAAGAGGAGAAACTGCGGAAGGCACGTAAAAACTTTGGTGTGATAGAAATAAATTAGATTACAGAGAATACTGGGGCAGCTGCTGCAGCCCCAGGTCCCTTTGAATTGCCCCTGGAGTGCCACTCTGTGCGGCTCTAAAGGCTGGGAGGGGGCACAACAGTCTGGGCTGCATTAAGGGCTGACTACCTTCTGTCCCACCTCTTCTGACCTTGGCCCTGCCCCTTTCAGGAGCACCAAGCAGCCCCCTCCCCAACTTTCGCCAAGGTTCACAGTGGCTGTCTACCCCTCTGCAACTACCAGATGCATCAAAGGTGAGTGCAAGAAATCCCACAGTAGATAAATTGTAGCCTAACCTGACTTTTGGAAAGCTTTTCTCTTTAATCTGTTACTTATGCCTTGAGTATGAGGGTTTATAGCCCTTCCTGAACATAATTCTAATTCAGTGACTGGACATTCCCTTGAACTATATAAATGCTTAATCCTTTTTTGTATACAGTGACCTAAAGACAAGCTCCATAGCTCGAAAGCTTGTCTCACTCCTCCACAGAGTTTGTCCAATAGAAGATTTTCTCACTCAGCTTGAGTGTCTCATCCTTTTGTAAATACTTTTAAGCTTGTCAATCTTAATATTGTTTAGAATGAGTCTTTCATAAGATACATTGCTGGGAGGTTTTTTTTTAGTATTGTATTTGAACCTATCAGTTTTATATTTGTTGCTTTCCAGTTTCACTTGTTCCTGGATTGTGAAAAAAGATGAATAGCATTCATTTTACCTTTTCTATGCTATTTAATTTTGTTGAAAACTTCTTTTATATCACCCATTATTTACTTCCTCTCTAAATAAAGTTGTTCTGGTCTTTTCAATTCCCCCTCATACAAAATATGCCCATGATCTAGTCATATTTGTCAGAATTTCTGTTTCTCCCACTTTTTTGAGGTAGAGTAACTAAAACTAAACACAGTATTCCAAGTATAGGGTACTATAGTTTGATGTAATGGTTTTATGTTCTCAGTGATACTTTCTTTTTGCATACATCCTCATGTATTTTCTTTTGACAGTTATTATAGAGCAGTGGCTCTCAACCTTTCCAAAGTACTGTACCAGTTTCAGGACTCTGATTTGGTTTGTGTATCCTAAGTGTCACTTCACTTAAAAACTACTTGTTTACAAATCAGACAAAAATACAAAAAAGGCACATTGCACTGTTGCTGAAACATTACTCACTTTTTTCATTTTTACCATATAATTATCAAATGGAATATAAATATTGCACTTTCATTTCAGTATTCAATATATAGAACAGTATAAACAAGTCATTGTCTATGAAATTTTAGTTAGTACTGACTCTGATTTTGCTTTTTGCAATACCACTTTTCATCCATTTTACAAAGATAATTAAAAATATATTGAACTCCAGTTCTTGTACAGAGCCTCATGTCAGTCTGCTTTAACCTTTTACCATGTTGAAAACTGGTCTTTTATTTCTATTTTATGGCAGTATTTTACCTGTCAGATCATTTACAATGAAACAAGGAGTATGCAGGTCATTTAGAATGAAACAAAGTATGAATGCATTAATTTAGTTACCAAATTTGATCTTTGAGTTTCTAATTATTTCATGGACTTCCTATGGAATTAAATCCCTCCCCTTAGACTTCTTAGTGCCCCATATCTCCTACATCCACACAAATGCACATCAGGTGCAATGTATTTCTGTCTGGGCTAACAGTAGGACTGTATGTGAGAATTTAGTCCTTTGAGGCACCACCCTAAAAAAATTGAGGTGTGTAAAGCCTTAATCAAGTGATGATACTAATCACATACTGCTGCTGAACCCTTAGAGAAGGGAGGTATGTAACACAGATAATGCCCATAAAAAGATATTTATATAATTAGTGGATAAACAGTTTGTGAATGTGTTCAGACAGCATTTTATATAAAGCTTACCCCATAATGAGATCACTATCTGATTTTCTTAATCTTAGCTATGCCAATCTCTACATGAGTAGCAAAAGTCCATGGTGTTTTTAAAAATCTGGAAATAAAGACCAAATAGCCATTTACAGTGTGTCTGGCATTACCCCCAATGTTTTTCAATTGTCTGAAATATAAATTAGGCATAAGCAGCTGAATGAAAGACTGATAGGTAAAGAATTATCAAAAAGTTGGTAAGTGTTAGAAAACTTTTAAAAGCAAAGCTCAGTACCTATTTTAAAGTAGTTTGTGATCAACTATTGGGGCCACTCATCTGCCATATACCTCCTCATGCTGTGACTCTCCCTTAGTTATCTCTTACCACACTCTGGTAAGTTTCCAGCATACTAGTTCTTAGCTTCAGCTAAATCTCAAACTCTTCAAAAACCTTCAGAACTCTTCTGACTTACTGACAAGACTGTGTTGTGAATAATACTGACCTTTCTAAAAAAAATTGGACCTCAAGAAGAACTCTGTGGTGCTTAAAAGCTTGTGTCTTTAACTCAGTGTTTCTCAAAGTGGTCCACAAAACCACTTTGAGAAACCGTTAACTCACCGCACCAGTTTGTTTAATTACCGGCACTGCAGCAGAGCCTCACAGTTCCTATTGGCTCCATTTTGCCATTTGCAGCCAAGGGGAGCCGCAGGAAGTGGCACAGGCCGGGCCACTGCTTCCCACAGCTCCCCTTGGCTGCAAACAGCGAAATGAGGCTAATAGGAGCCGCAAGGCTCTATGGCTACGGTGTTAGTAAGTCAAAAAACAAACACGGCCAGTTACAGGTTTTTCAAAGTGGTTTCATGGACCACTTTGAGAAACACTGCTTTAACCAACAGGAATCAGTCCAATAAGAGAGATTACCTCACCCTCCTTGTTTTTGGATTTAATACAAGCCTGCTTGTATCGAGAGCTCTTTGATAATGATGGATTCAAACCCGCAGACTTAAATCCCTGCCTTCTCCTGAGATGTACTAATTCCACTGAAAGATAGATACGTCAAGACCTTTTCTGTTTAGAAAAGTCCCATATAGAGTATGCTAGCAAAATGTATTGACCTGTCCATTATTAGCCACATGTATTGGGAGGGTATAAAGATAAATAAAAGCAATTGCTGATGAACAAAACAATTCTTTTGTGAAGGGTCCATGCAGTGTTTCCCAAGCAGAAAAAAGATCAGCGACAGTCTATAATACCAAACTGATAAACCTTCCTACTACTGAGGGATAGAAATTATGTGCTCAGTTCCCCTCTTTCCTTCATGCAAAATCAAAACTTTCATTAAATCCTACCTTTTTTTCTTCTATGATATCTCAGAATGTATGCTTTCCTCCATCATTACCCAGACTCCTATCTATACTTTAGTACCTTATTCAAGAAAAGTTGTCCATTCTTAGCTAATACAATAACTATGGTATCTTCTTATGCTCTGCCTTCCCTTGACCCTATCTAATTTTCATGCTCTTCTGATTACTGCTGTCCTGATCTCCTCATATATGTCCCTTTATGCATTCTTCTTTTTTAAAAACTGAGTTCTATTGGAAAGTAATAAATATACACCATTGTAACTAGCTACAATTACTCTATTTGTGTTCTGAGGGTGTGAGAGTTTCATCACGTATTTCTCTATTTCCTTATTTTTGTATTATGCAGCCCAACTAGTGTAATGTGGAAGCAACATAAATTACAAAAAAAAACCAATTTGTATAGTGCACTATTTTTTTTTTTCAAAAGTTTTTCCATGGAAAAATGTGGCCCACTGCATCTGAGTCCAGATTTGATTTAGGAATCCAAAGTTTAAAAAAAGGTAATCCAGCCTTATCCTATTTGTAACAAGGTTATCTGCATTAACTGCATACAGGCAGTCCCCGGGTTACGTACAAGATAGAGACTGTAGGTTTGTTCTTAAGTTGAATCTGTATGTAAGTCGGAACTGGCGTCCAGCCGCTGCTGAAACTGACCACCAGTTCTGACTTACATACAGATTCAACTTAAGAACCCCAAGTCAGCTGCTGCTGAAACTGATCAGCAGCTGATTCCAGGAAGCCCGGGGCAGAGCAACTGTGCCTCGGGCTTCCTGTAGTCAGCGCTGGTCAGTTTCAGCAACGGCTGACTTGGGGACGTCTGGGGCAGGGCAGCTGGGGTGCTGCTGGGTTGCTCCAGTAGCACCGCTCCTCGGCGCTACTGGACCAACCCAGCAGCACCCCAGCTGCTCTGCCCCAGGAGTCCTGATTCAGCCACTGCTGAAACTGACCAGCAGCGGCTGAATCAGGACGCCTGGGGCAGAGCACTTGGGGTGCTGCCTGGTTGGTCCAGTAGTGCCCAGAGCGGCGCTGCGGGACCAACCGGCAGCACCCCAGCTGCTCTGCCCCAGGGTCCACAACAAAAGCCTGGTCTGCTGGGGGGGGGGGCGCACACTAGCTGCCCCCCCCCCAGCAGACCAGGGACACAGGGAGCAAAGCGGCAGCGGGGGGTGCCTCGCCTCTGAGGCTTTGCTCGCGGTGCCTCTGGTCTGCTGGGGACGGTCCCCAGCAGACCAGGGGCACCGGGAGCAAACCCGCAGCAGCGGGGGGGGGGGGTCCCGTGCTTCTGAGGCTTTGCTAGAGCAAAGCCTCAGAAGCGGGGGATCCCGCCGCTGCTGCGGGTTTGCTCGCGGTGTCCCTGGTCTGCTGGAGACGGTCCCCAGCAGACCAGGGGCACCGGGAGCAGCTTTTCTCGCCCCGGAGCTCGAGGTGGCTGATCGCTGCCTGTGAGCTCAGGTGCGAGAAAGCCCCGTTCGTAAGTGCGGATCCGACGTAAGTCGGGGACTGCCTGTACTTGGAAACTAGAAACAAGCTGTTCAGCTATTCTCTTGTTGGCATTTGATGCAAGTCAGTTTTCCACAGAAATGGTGTAATATACTCTTATAAGATATCAAGATTAAGTTAGCTGGTTGCTTTTCTGCCAGTAAATCAAAACAATACATCCAGATACCACTAGTAAATATGAAACCAGTGTTCTGCCACATGTAAGATATCCCTTCCACCCACCCTGCACAGACACCATTGCAGAAATAGAGCGAACCAACAAATTAGTGTAGGTTATTTTCTGTGCATTAGGTATAAAACAAGCTTCCAGAGCCCTTTGATGATGAGACACTCCCAAAGTGATTATCTCTGTAGAGATACAACAGCAATTTCCCCTATTTCTCAAATCTATACACTCACTTCACATTATCCATATCACACTTCTCATTGTTACCTTAAAAGGCTTTATGCAACTCCATACCTCTACATCTATGAACTGACTTCTTCCTACACACTGCTGCACACCCTACATTTTGTTCAAGGCACTCTACCACTTTATTTCTTTTATCTTCTGACACTTTGCCTTCATCAGTGCCTCCCACTCAGTACAGTAAGCATTTGCCAATCCATTCCCTCATCCTCATATCATCTGAGCTTTATTTATTTGTGGGAGTTCAATACCTAAATAAGTTGGATAACTGCATAAACTATCATATTAAAGAATGTATATCTTGTTTGTCTGTGCTTTGAATTATGTGTTGTGCCTAAAAAGTGAGGGGTATTGTAAAAATCAAAAGAAACAAAATTAAAATGCTCCCATTCTAGAAGGCCTAAATGATTAACATTCACACAAAGCCATCCACCACTGTTGCTATTGTACTTGAACTACAGTGGATTGCCTATATTTTAGCAGAAAACCCAGCACTAAAACAATGCTATAGCTTGTATTTTTTATTGTAACCCCTTTAGCGTCTGGGCTTTGTCTTCTGTTAGCTGACATTTAGAGCATTATAAAACATCACCTACATACAGTGAAACATAAATAATAGACAAACTGGCTAAGGCAGTGGTTCCCAACCTTTTAGAGCATATCGGCTCCTTTTCAATCTGCTAAAATTTTGAAGACCCCTCAACAGGAGTGGCGGGAAGTGGTGGTCAGCACAAACCCCATGGCCACACTGCTTCCTCAGCTCCCACGCCCACCATCCCCTGCCCATCCACAGAGGATACGGTGAAGGGGCTTTTGTGGCCAAAGGCAGATCCTGCCCCAGCACTCTGCTTTTGGCCAAGCACAGAGCCTTGTAGGAGAAAAAAAAGGGGGGGGGGAGAATAAGGATTGGGCCCGCTATGGGACTGGTAGGGGGGAGAGGGCTGCAGCATAAATGGCAGTGCAGCTGATGGCAGGAGGACGGATGTTGCTTCCTGGGATATCAAGATCCCATCCGGATGGCGGGAGGCAGTGTACATGCAGCCGGTCGTGGACTGTAAGCCCCAGGCAAGAATCTCCAAGCGGAAAGTTCCAGTCTTGCAGTGGACCAATTCTTTTATTTTCCTTTCCTAAACTTTCCATGGACCCCCTACAGTACCATCACAGACCTCCCCAAGGGTCTGCAGACTACAGGTTGGGAACCACTGGTCTAAGGTAATAGGTCTCATGCTACATCTGCGTTATCTCTGTGGCTGCATGCGTGAGTGATCTGCCTGTCTGCTGCATTAGATAGCGTAATGCATACAAAATTAAACCTAGTTCCACAGTTTTGTTCAGCGTGGCCTAACAGAGACAGTTGAAGCCTGGTACTGCAGTCTCACTTTTGTAGAATAGATAGATTTTTTTCTATCAGGATACTCTCTTTAATATGTATTTTAAGGTAGGTTCCATTTGGGGTTAGTGTTTTAAGTTGCTGTATCAGCTGAAAACCAGTCAAGTATCACTCATTTAAAACAAGCTCAATACAATCAACTAGAACCTGTTCATCAAGTTTCTGTTCAGTGAAACAAGTATTGTATAAGAGAAATGTCAAAAAAATAAAATAAATTAATGCAGCATTTCAGCTAAAAAGATACACGCACAAGTTGGAAATTCAGCTGCTCAGACCTGTTTTTCTCAACGTAATATTTTATATTATTCTATATTAAAAGTATTGCCATAAAGAGATATTTTCAGATGAAATAAATCATTTAAAAAAATTCTACCACAGTTACTGTTGTTTTAAATTACTGTATGAGTTTCAATGAGTTATTAAATGGAATTACTGAATACACCTACATTCATTACTTATGTTATTTTGTTTTTCATTCTACTTGGATATTGCAAACAGATTAAAAATAATTGATTGGAAATTAATTTGAGAGGGGGATTCCCACAGAAAATTTAGATTTTTTTTGTCCAAAAAAACATGAAAGCCTACAATTTTGGGGGCATAGATGAAAAGTCAAGATTTTCCACAGAAAGCAAACACTTCCTAAAAAAAATCTTGCCAAAACCCCAATTTTCTGTTGAAAAACACTTGATGGAAACTTTTAGCCAACTTTTGGCAAACCCTGGCCCGCACACTAAACCCCTCATTTTTGTTCCTACCCCAGAGCCTAAAGGAGTCCACAAAATCCACTAACTTCAGAACCCCAGAAAGGTAAATCTGGCCTATGGGAAGCCCTGAACTTCAGTCCTCCCTGTCCCTTCCCCTCACCCCATGGGGCTGGAGCTCCAGAGGAGTGAGGTGTCTCAGATGGGGGGCACATCAGTGAAGGTTGGGGGTTTTGTGGAAGTTTTTTTGCTTATCACTTGTGTGATCCCCAACTGGGGTGGAGGGACAACGGACCTCCCCTATCCCCGCAGGCTGCCCTGGGCTCTTGCCCTTGTCTGGGCTGCGCCTCTTCTTTGAGGCCTTAGAAGACAGGTGCCCCTCTTTAGGGCGCACCTTCTGGGCACTCCTCTCTGCTGCCCCACAAATCCTAAGGAGGTCCCTGGCGCTGAATCCTCCCAATTTCAGTAGAGATCAACAAGAACTATAAGTGCTCAGAACTCGTGAAAAGCAGGCCTCATGTGACTTCCTAAATTGAAACCCAAATTGCCTTCCTCTGACTCATTCCTATTTGGTTATTCATGTGAGTAAAGGCTTGCGAAATTGCACTCTTGGACTAACTTTTTTTAATAGTCAGTTTTACATTGCTTCTTACGCAGTACTACTATGCCTCAGTTTTTGGGATGCAACATGTACAAAATATGGTCTGATTTTCATTTTTTTTAAATAGCTGCTTTTGAATTCAGCCTTGGAGCTGCACAACTGCTGCAATACTTGGGCCACACACTTCTCATCCTGGTTTTGCCATTAGTTTGCAGTGTAGCTTTAGGCAAGTTACATAAGTTCTCATGTATATAGATGCTCATAAGGAAAGTACCTCCCATTATAACTATGAATTTTAAGAAGCTTTTACATCTTACATTATATAATTTAATCATTTGACCTGAACACCTTGGGGTTGGATGTTGCTGGGAGTATTACAGATACTGGACCAAATTAATCCTACCATTAGAGCTAACTATATTCCATTTGTATTAAACTCTTCAAAGCTATAGATACAAACAGAAAAAAACCCCACATTAATTACAAAAAGAATGGACTGAGTTGGTCAGGTCCATGCAACCTCCCTAACTGCCCACAGTCTTGCTGTTGTGTTGATAACTCTAACCTTATCTCTAAAAACTATTTCAGCCCAAGGTTGGATTGCTACCATCTCAAGAACTTTCCATCTGAAATATCTATGTGTTCCATCTTCTGCAGATGAAATTATACCTGTCTTAGATTTCTTAATACATTTCTTCATACCATTCATGACCCCCCACTATGCAAGCTTGCAGGAGGCAGAAGAGGAAACAGCCATTTTGTCTCTCTCAACCAAAGGGCTTGAGACTAGAGTTCTCTAGAATAGGCTTTAGGAATACTCTAGAATAGGCCTGGAGTTTCATAGTATCAGCATCTGTCTCCCAGTGACTATTGCAAGCAATCCTGGTGATTTTAATAAGCTATTTTAAGAAAATGACAGTACATCATGTTTGAGGGACAAAACCTTCCAGGATAGCTTCAGTCAGAGTTGGCAACCCTACTTGAGACTGACCTAGTGCCCTGCCAGTGAGGCCTGACTTCCAGTGACACATTGTAGGCTCCCCCTTAGTGTTGCCCTTATTACAGGGGACACGTTCTTATTTTTTATCTTTGTGCAACAAGTTTGGGAGTTGCTGAGTGCTGTAAAAACTACAACAAATACCCTGACAAATGTGAGTACTGATTATTAATAATTATTAATAACAATATCTGGAAAAGCAGTGGGATAAAGAAGCTAACAAAACAGTCCCTGATGTTTTAAATGCATTGTAGACAACCCTACTACACCAGGAGCTGGCCAGCACTTGAGGCCAACCTGACCTGCAACCAAAAGGAAGAGTTATTGGTTTCTCAATGAGGGGCACTAGCCCTTCATACTGAGTTGCAACCCCACCAACCAGGAAAGGCCTATCTATGGGCAGACTTTGTGGACATTTAGAATTTACTGCTGAGGGATGGTTTCTCCTTTATTTACTATCCAATATTTCCATATCTGTTGAAATAGCTTATTTTGAAATTTAGCACTGTCTACACAGCTCCAAATTTAAAAATAAGGCGTTAATCCAAAACATCTCTTAACCCTCACACAGTGAGGTCTACGGGGACGTCGGACTAGCAAGCCCATTATATTTCGATATAATGGGCTTGCTCCTAAGATGCAGAATAGTTATTTCGGAATACCAGAGGTATCCCAAAATAGCTCAGCTGTGTAGACACAGCCTAACACTTCTGGAGACTGGGGGCAGAGGGTGCCCCAGAGGGTACATGTTAATAAGATATATCTTTCCTCAAATGGAAACCTGGGCATGATACATAGTAACAATAATGATTTGCCCATCTTTGCAGTCTTCATGTAGTGAAGCAATTTATAAAGCTTCACAAAACAATTATGAAGTATCTCTATCCCTGCTTTACAAATGATGACACATCAAAACTAGTTTAAATTCACACAAGAAGCCTGACGTAGATTGGGGAATAGAATCCAGATGCCCTGATTCTAATCTGTATGTAGTATCAGCCTCCTTATTATAATTACTTGTTATTTAACATTGATACTGTAATAGCACCTAGAGATCAACCATTTTGGGACCTCACTATACTAGACATTTGCCACAGTAGCATCCATTTCTTTATTCTTCTGTATCTGCAACTGGCTGTACTGTGAAAATGGAAGGGGAATCTGTGGGTTTGGTGGGATTTAGAAGCAACTCTCTCTCTATTCCTAAAGCCAACTAATCTTGTCCACCACTTAAGAGTTCACCTTCCTTCCAGTGCTTCAAAATCATTTAATTTAGTCTCACAGTAAGGAACCAAATCACGAGCTGCTTCCAAATTGAACTTTCTAATTTGGGAGGATATTTTGCCAATGATTATATTAAGGTCTTGAACAGTTCAAAACTGTCATCTCTCAGATGCTTTTAGCTAGCTGCAAGATGTCTTCAATAGACAGCTAAGAGAACAAGTGGGTCTCACAGAAGTACAAGCTGAGAAATCTTTCAGTGTGGATGACCCAAAGCAATGGACTTAGATAATAGAAAATATTATGTGGACTACTGATCATTGGTTTGAGATGTTGCAATATCCAACCACATTCCCAACGTGCTATAGATTCTGCCTTAAGTCTTTCTTTAAGCAGCCAAAAATTTCTTTACACAACATAGATTGCAAAATAGGACTTGCCATACTAGGTCAGAAAAGTGAAGTATCTAGTCCAGCATTCTGCATCTGACAGAGGCTAATAGATGCCTGTGAGGAAGAGACAAAAAAATCCTGTAGTGGGCAATTATGAAATAATCTGTCCACACCACACACTTTTTTATTTAGGCAGCCCAGGCAATTACCAATTAGTGACTGGTTTATTCCAGGTGGCGGCATTAAGGATTATAGACCTTAAACAGTTTCACTCTCAATGGATGCCAGACAGGCTGTTTTTACTGCCCTTCCTCTTTTTTGCTATGATGGCTCTGGATCGCCGCAGCAGGGAGTTCCACGGGGGCGCGCAAAGAAAGCATTTCCTTGAGCCGGTTTTGGTGTGAGCTAAGCGCTGCCTCAGCCGAAATAACCTGGCCCAGCGTCCCGCCCGCACCCGGACTCGAGCGAGGCCTTTCGCTGGGCGCCGGTGGAAAGTTGCTCAGCAGCCCTTCTCCCGCCCCCCGTAATTTCCCGGGGAGGAGTCACGAGGCGCGCCCGGCTGTGGGCGGTGTGGACTCAGGCTGTGTCACGTGACAGCGCTTTGGCCTGGGTTCCTGCTGACCCGGCTCAGGCCGCAGTGCGGGTGCGGCGCGCGCGGGGCCCAGCCAGGATGAGTGTCTCGCGCTGGCTGCTACTGGCGCTCGCGACCGCCGCGGCGCTGGCCGAGGACCCGGTGAGCGGCGCGCGGGGGGCTGGCGCGGGGCGCAGCTGGAGGGCGCGGGGCGGCGCCGTGGTCGCTTCGCTTCTCCCCGGGGAGCCTCGGCGGCTGCGCGCTTCGTGGTTAAGCAGGGCGCGGGAGCCGCACCTTGCGGGAGGGGGCGCGGCCGGGCTGGGCCACCCGCAGCGCTCTCCTCTCGGACGGGGGGGCCCTCGCCTGATGCTGCCTCTGGGCCCCCGGGGCAGGACGCGGAGCCATGTCCGCACTAGTTGTGCATGGGCAGCACCTCCCCGAGAGAGAAGCCCGTGGGCTGCCACGCCTGGATTAGCGGTTGGCAAATGGGAGCGTCAGGAGCCTGGGAGTCCAGATGCTTTCAATTGCTCGAGTCATTGGTATTGGTCTAAACTAGGGATGTGAAAGGGGAACCGGAACCGGTAAGCCTCGTTGCCACCGTTTAACTAGGAACCGGGGGGAAGGGGCTGGAGCAGCTCCTTGCTGGCCTCGTCGGACCCCGCAGGGGGCCCGCCACGGACAGGGGCTGCTCTGGTTCAGGGCGGCCCCTGGGCGTCCTACAAGCAGGGGCTACTGCAGTGAGGACTGGGAGCCGAAGCCCAGCTGAAGCGGTCCTCTGCCTGAATCATGCTTAGTCGGCTAACTGACCTGTTAGGTTGGCCTAACGTTTAATTGATTAACTGGGGTTTGACACCACTTGTCTAAACATTCAGGGTGAAGAACTTTTCTGAATTGAAACTTGAATTTTTTTTCATTGGGGAAAGAAAACACTTGAAGGTTTGGGTGTAGTAGCCAAAGTAGGAGAAATCTATCCAAGCATGATAAATTCCTACTTGATTTAAAAGTCTCAGAGGAGTAGCTGTTAGCCTGTAATTTTAAAAAAGGAGTGGTCCTATAACACTTTAGAGACTAACAAAGAATGTAGATAATATCATGATCTTTTGTGGGCACAACCCACTTCTTCAGCTACTCCACTCATCTGAAGTGGGTTGTGCCCACAAAAGCTCTGAGACTTTTAAATCAAGTAGAAATTTATCATGCTTGGAAAGATTTCTCCTACTTTGGCTACTGTCTATATTTTTTGTTAAGTCTCTGAGGTGCTACAGGACCACTTGTTGAGTGTTAAGTTTTCCTGACTGATTTAGACAAGCTGGCTGTTGAAGTAACAAAATGCATCTGCACTGTCTAACTTGTAACCTTCCTGCACCTCTGAACTAATCCTCTCAATGCCTGTAACTTCATTTCAGTAGTAAATGAACTGAATTGCATGTATACCAGTGGTAGGCAACCTGCAACCCAAGGCCCACATGTGGCCCATTAGGGTTCTATATGTGGCCCACAAGGCTCTTTGTTTACTGTTTCTCACCTGAAGGAAGCTTCTGCTGGTTTCCTTCCACGTAGATTTTGTTTTCCCTACTGGTATTACTAAAGTGACATACATGTAAAGCAAAAGCACATGAAGTGGTGAGGTGCATGTCAGTTGCACACAATCATTGACTGGGAGCAGTGTGCTCCCCCTGCATCCAGTCAAAGTTCTACTACAGTTTAGTCCGTCAGTCTAGATACACAAGCACAGTTAGCAAAACTGTGGTAAAGACAGTCTCACAATCTTGCAGTCCACTGAGATGGAGTGGACGGTCACTAATGCAGCCCACTAGCCTAGGTTGTCTATCACTGATATAAACTTAAACAACAAATAGTCTGGTAGCACTTCATACCATCTACATGCTTTGTTAGTCTATAATGAGCTTTTGTGGGCATAGCCCACTTCTTCAGGTGTCTGGAGTTTTAAGTTTAGGATGTCCAGTCTCAAAATAAATAGAGGAGAAAGGGGGGGGGGACAACAACCCCATATCACTGATGTGTTTGTGATAGGGATGTGAATGTTTAACCTGTAAGCCTCACCTACCTGTTAAGATTAACCCGTGGGGGCTGGAGCACTTCCTCGCCTGCCATGGGAAGGAGGCTCCAGCCTCAAGGGGCTCATCACTGAGAGGGCCTGCTTTAGCATCCCCCATGTATGATGCGGGGGAGATGGGGCACTCCAGCCGTGCTCCTGGAATGGCCTCCCTACCTGTGGCCCCCTTTAATCGGTTAATCCAGTGGTCGCTAATCAGTAGATTGGGATCTACCGGTAGATCTTGGAGCCTCTGACAGGTGATCCTGACTGGTTTGGCCAGGAAGCTATCAAGTGCTGGCACTGCAGTTGCCCCCCACCTACTGTAAGCCTGCTGCTTGCTGCACAGGGCATGGGAGGAGGAGAAGGGGGACATTGCTGTCAGGGTGTGTGTACCCCCACATCTTTACCCTATCTCCACACAGAAAGAAAGGGATGGATGGAGCTTGGCAATGCAAATCTGTCACTCACACACTGTGTCTCTGTCATTCTCACAAACACACATTGTCCTTCACTCTCATCTCCTGACCCAGTGCACGTGTGGGGGTGGTTATTACTTTTACTGCTTGCAAAGTGGGTTAGTTTTGGTGTTTGACATGTCATAATTTTCATTTCTCTCTTACTCCTCAAAGAATTAAATTCAAGTGTGAGTTCTAAAATGCCTAATCTGTCATGGCTGGGGTCATTATACCTGTGGTAATTGCTGCTCCTGAAAGTGGCTGGCGTGTCCCTGCAGCCCTTGAGAAAGGTAGAGCAGGGGGTCTTCATATGCTATCCTTAGCTGCAGACACCATTCTTGTAGCTCCCATTGATCAGTAATGGGGAACCATGGCCAGTAGGAGCTGTGGGCTCAATGCCTGTAGATGAAGGGCAGCACATGAAGCCATTGCTATATGTGCCAGCTGCTTTCAGGAGTGGGGCAGGGCAGAAGTAAGCCTTCCTTAATCCCACTGGTCCACCATCCAGAAGTCATCTCAGTTAAACGGTGCCCAGCCAGAGCCTGCTTCCTGAACCCCTGTCTCACTCCTGAACCTCCTCCTGCACCCCACCTCCTGCCCCAGATGTGAATCCCCCTACACCCAAACTTTCCCAGAGCTTCCACTTTGAAATCCCTCCTGGGCCCCCAATCTCCCACCCTGGGCTAAGCCCGGAGCCCCTCCCATACTCCAAACCCTTTAGTCTAAGACAGAGCTCGCACCCCAACCCACTGCCCCATTATCAGGGGTACCTGCAGGATAAGGTACCTGCTTCTGGAGCCAGAGGCTGAAGATTCAAACCCTGCCCAACATGGGGGTCGCCCAGCACCAGCTTTGTGATGGATGGACCTGGCACCCTTGGGACAAAGGAAGGATAAAGGGGGCCCTGAAAGTAGGGTGGTTGGGGGCCTTCTCCAGTGGCACAATGGGTTGATAAAAGTGAATGCGGTTCAGGGAGGAAGGAGGATGGAATGGGCAGGGTGAGGCCTCAGAGAAGGGATAGAGCAGGGGTGGGGACTCAAGAGAAGGGACGGGAAGGAAGCTGGGCAAGGGTATTTGGGTTGGAGGTAGATCTTACATTGCACTTAAATTGAAAAAGTGACCTTGTGGTTAAAAAGGTTGCAGACTAGTTAAACAAGACTTTACATTCCTAGTTTGCTAAGTGCTTTGGGATAAAATGTTCTAATATTTGGATTACAGTGGTTTCTAGAGGCGTCATTCAGAATTGAGATCTCATTGTTCTAAGAGCTGTGCAAATAGTGCAAAAACTTAAATCCCTGCTCTGAAGAGCAGTAAGTATTTGCAAAACTTGGGCCTTGTTAAAAATTAATTGCTTAATAAACTACTGTCCTGGCAGTTGTTTTTCTTATGGTTGCAATGATTAGTTTATCTTAAATGTATGTAATATACTCTTCTGACTCTTCATTTGTTTTCTATCTTGTATGAAAGATAAAACTGGCAAAATGCTTCTTGATGAAATACTGCTGTACTACACACAAACATACCAATACAGTTCCTTAAAATGTTAAGAGGAAAATTAAGGGAGCAGTCTATTTGTTATTCAAATAGAGAGTTTAAGAGCAGTTTAGTTGAGCTGCTTAACAAATCATGTGTAGTGTATCTTAGAAGGAAAAAATAACAAACAATCCTAAGGATTCCTGAAAATTTCTGCTACTCAGACTAAGAATTAGGAGGAAAAAATCTCTTCCTATATAATTAGGTTATTTGTTTTAGAAGTGTCCATTTTGATTTTTATCTTCTCCCTAGTCCACAGTAATTTACAACAGGACAGTTGCTTCCTTTCTTAACTTTCTAAAGTCTAGGTCAGGAGTCTCAAACTCCTGGCCTCCCATGTGTGCCAGGCCCCCAGTGATCTCCATAACAGCATGCTCAGAGTATAGAGTGCAATAGTAGGGGGGGCAGGGCTTAGGGGCTGTTAATGGATGTTTTCCTCCTTCCGCCTGCCCCAGCCCTGCCAGGAGTCCCAGGCCAGTTTGTGCAATCCCTCTGGATGAGACTGGGCTGTGAACCAGGAGTTTGAGACCTCTAGTCTAGATAACGTCTTGTTTCAGAAGTGACTCTTAATACTACTACTGTTACCTTTTTCAAACACATGCTATGTTCTTATTACGTTATAAGCAGAGTTCCTCATTTTATTTTTTTCCTTTAAGTATTTTATATCAAGCATGCTATTAGAATGTTTCATATGAATGAGTTCACACACTCAACCTCTAATTGATAAATCCTTTTTGATGTAACCACAAGGTCTTGTTGAACGAATAAAAATGTTAAATGTGGCCTTCACCAGGACAGCAAATATTTGTAATACGTTTATAATGGAAGCATTGCAAAGGTAATTAAAGGGAAGCAAAGTGGATATTAAAATCCAGACGGATCCTTATTTTGCAGTTGACTGCATATAGGCGTGTCCTTGGATCTGCACAGAACTCTAGAAGGCTCCATGTTGTTATGGAGCATGCTGCTGGAGTGGCTTAGAGGCACTTGTGAAAATATGTAATGGTAGACCGTTTGTGGGTATGGGAGGAGAGATGAAGGTAAAGTATAGTGTTCCATGGGCACTTGTGCAGCTGCTCAGGAGAGCTTCAAATGTCACACAGCTGATTAGCCTCTATATAACTTTTTAATGTGTGTGATTTATTCCTAATAAAGAACTTCAGGTTTCTCTGTGGTGCAGATGGAGTATTTGTCAGTGGCATGAAGTCGACTTTAAATCAAGATGGCTTTTTATCCTATAGAATTATGATGGGCAACGTAGTTAATGAGCATGAGTTGCCCCCCTTCATCTTAGTGGACCACAAGATGGTTGTAACCAAGATGGTCTCCCAGAATAGGGTAGATTTTCTAATTGAGCTTGTATACCTGGCATTTGTAAGGTGTGCTGATTGAACTATAGCAGCACTTGGATGCAGAGGGAGCACCAGGCTCTCACAGTTAATGTTGTGTGCAGTCAGCATGCACCTCATTTCATGTTTTCTTGCTTTACTTGCATTACTTGCATGTCATTTTTAATAACACTGATTGGGGAAAGAACTATGTGGAAGGAAACCAACAGAATCTGGCAACCCTGAACGTGGGCAACAGTAAACAAAATGTCTCACAGACCACACAGAGCTCGCAGGAAAGCCTCTCCAAGCCCACTTCACTTTATACAGCAGATCCTGCAGCACATGTAACTGCTAAGATTTTCAGCAGTTACATGGCTACCTTTTAATCAACTTTTTACATCCCTACAGCTGTGCTGTACTTAAATGTAACTTTGTTAATTTTCTGTTTAATAACAGAGAGATATATGGAGGCTAAATTTTGGTTCATCTTTCTTCCTAACTTGACTTCACTCATTTTGTGATCATAGTATATATTTTCTGTGTTCAATGTCTTTCATCTTATCTTCCTCCTTCATGATATTTTTTTCTCCATCCAATTCTTCCCCACAATCTATCTTATGTTTCTTTATAAATTATGCTGCCGCACACTCTTCCACATACATTCATGCACACAGGAGGTTTGGAAAAACTTTACTAGACATCAAACAGTCAAAACCAAACTTGGTAGCAAAAGGTTGGTAAGAAAGATGAAGGCTTACTGCCTGGGCCAGCGTCCAAGCAAGAAGCTATCTTATCTCCAACCAAAACTCCCTCTGCATTGAGAAGGCGGAAGTGTATGAATTTTTACCAAATTGCTGCCTCAGGCCCCTCTGTCCAAGCTGCAGTTTTTTTGTAGCAGCCAGTAAATATATGTTTGACATACTTGAAGCTAACTTTCTGGCTTCTGAAAGGAAGAGAAGTTATTTGTCTACTAAGAGTAGCCTGACATTTGAGAGACAAGGATGTCTCCTCTACCCTTCCTTCAGCTTCACAATAGCTGTGTGGGAAAAGGCCTCTTTTACCATAACTCCAGACATTCTCCCAATTTCCCAGCAACAGAATGAAATGTGTCAATTTCATTGCTATCCCAGAAGCTTCTGAAGAGTAGCAATTAAATTAATCAGTCTTGTCAATTTCATGCATTTGCTTAAGGAATACTTTAGTAGATGCACTGGAATTGTCTGAAGATCTGGGAATAGCAGTGTTGGTTCATGTATGGAGGGCTATCTTTGTAATCCACCACCTAGAAACTTGTCTCTTTTTGAATTTATTGTAAAAGTCGAGTTTGGGTGGTGTTTGGAGGTTTTCGTCTTTGGGGTTTTGTTCTTTTTTGCATTAACTATGTTGATATAACACAGAGGATGACTATAACTGAAAGACTAAAGAAAAGTCATTTCTGGTTTTTTTCATTGTATTTCCTTTAAATATCTACTACAATGGACGGTCAAATGGTCCATTTGACTGCCCACCTATCTGGGTTATTTTACACAGATAAAGGGGAAGTCTTTGAAGAGTGATTATAAAACAACCAAATAACAGGGGGTTAAGGCAGCATGCGTGGGACCTGAAACACCAAACTAAAAAAAAAAAAGTTGTGTGGATTTCAAGCTAATATACTGTTTTTCCGGAAAAACTTGCCAGTCTAGACGCAGCCTCAGAGTTTATCTAGTTTTCTTTTATAGTTTAATAATGGTGGAGATAGGGAGGAGGGATAGTGAGGTTTTTAAACACTGCTGGCAACAAAACATGGATCATTTTGAGATGTTTAAATATTTGTCTGCTTAGTAGAGATGTAAAATTCCTTTTAATTGGCTAACTGGTTTAAAATATTGAATCCTACTTAATTTGCTAATCAGTTAAATGATTAAACCTGGGCTGGAGCAGCAGAATACTTTTCACACTTCCCTGCCACAGGCAGGGGCTGCTCCAGCCTGGGTCAGAGCAGGCCCTGCCTGCAGGGCACCCAGGCCTGCTGCAGGCAGCGGCTGTACTTGAGCAACCCCTGTCTGTGGTCCCCTGCACCTCCGCCGGGCTGGAGCAGCCCCCTGCCCATGGCAGGTGGGGAGAGCTGCGCCAGCACTGATTAACCTTAACCAATAAGCCTCACCCATTAAACCTTCACATCCCTATTGCTTAGTAATGTTTTTTGACAAAATATCTATTTTGAGAGGGGCGCTTCACAAATTGTCTCACATAGTCCTAATTTATGCTTTATCTGGCATGTGATGAAATATTTCCTTTTTTAAACATTGCAAAATGTAAACATTTCACAAGATGTATTTTATCTCTTCAGAATTCCTTTGATTGTACATGAGACTTCTGACTCTTTACATCAGGTGACAGAGGAGACTCTATCCAACTAGCTTCCTCATTTTAGATTCCTTAATTTGGTGGTTAGCATCTGTAAGATTGTAATTAAGAGGGGGTGTAACAGCTATGCAACATTGTGTTCAGGCCCATGAATCAGCCTACTTCCTGTAGTCACATGTAGCATGAGCTAGGATTCTCCTTATTAAGTTTCTTCTCAGTCTCCCCAAATAGCAATACAAATGTATTCCATTTATTCAGCACTCTGCTGGTTGCAATTCTCAGTTGTGACTATATAGTGACTAGGACTACAGGTTAAGAGTAAGAAGCAGCTGCCAAAGGCTAGCCTCAGTGATAGTAGTAAAATCCCTTTAATTTATTTTGCTCTATTATGAGTTAAATCTAATATCATATTTAATTATATTGCACAAGTATTAATTGTTTTTTAATGTCTTATGATTAATACCATGGAATAACTTGTAAGTCAGCCTGTGATACTCTGCGAGGTACCTTCTATTTGAATTTATGAATGTAGGGAACTTAAGATGAGTTGGCCAAGAACATTTTGTGTCTCCATCCAGATTGTTAAACAAAGATATGTTGGCTATCAGTTTAGTCTGAATGAGTTGTGTGTCTTATTTGTGAAGGACAAACTGCTAATCTTACTCACTGGTGCAACCAAACAAACTGCAAATAATTGACCTTCTTTCTGTTTGCTTGTAAATGGCATGTGTCCATAAAATACATGGGGGTGCACTTGTTCTGAAGGGCAATGGAGGGTGTGTTTGGGTGAACAGAACTCAGGCTGGCAATTACTTCTGTTAGCTGGCTATACTTCTAAGGCAAGTGAGGTGAGTTGCCAGAGTGGAATAGCTGGTGCAGCACAGGATTGGGAGCAAGGAAACAGGTTCTGATCCTGATTCCTAGACTTCCATATACTACAGAAAGTGCTCATTACATTGCGTGCAGCTGTTATGCTGGGATTATGCCTTCAATTAACCAGTTTCTATATCACCGCTGAATGAAAAATTAAATATACTTTGCCCTTAACCTCACTGCATTTATGCTATATTCAGCACCAGTTTAGCTGCTCATGTAGCAGTAGGTAATGTCTGTAGCATATCGTAAGATCTCAAGTCTTAGGAAAGCACTTAATTTGCATGTGCCTCTGTCACCCATCTGTAAGACAAGGATAACATCAAACAGCCCCCCTACACACACATCCCCACCCTCATCTTGCATGTAGGTGGTGATTTATTTAACACTTCTGAATTGTTCTGATCTCTTAACAGATACCATTTATCATTTACAGAGAAATCATTTAATATATAGTGCAAACCATTAGCTTGTTCGCTAAGTGATAAGTAATCTTAAATTCACTTTTTCAGCTTGGACGAACGAAATATGGGATTTTTTCCTCCATCTTGTTTATTCTTTGATAAAAATCCGAGGGATTTTTCTGTCCCCTCCCCAAACACTCCTTGGGTCTGAGCACCTTCAGACCAGAGTTACTGTCCCACTTCTCCTTTCAGGCTCTGTAAAAACACCATAACAGGCTCTCTTGCTTCAAGAGCACCCCACCTTAGGGCCCATTTATTACAAAAATAAGCCAATATGCCAAAACAAAAATATCAAAGTGTACTCCATCTATCAATCCCAGTGCCTCTGATATTAAAATATTAAAGCATACTCTGTCTATCACTCCCAAAGCACAGGCCACACCTTCTGCCAGGGCAGTCATCCCAACCCTTCCACCTAGAATACAACCCCAGTTTTCCAAATAGGAACCCTTCTCTGCTGGGAGTTCACCCATGCCAGGGGGTGGGAACATCTTTCTCATCCTTTCCTGTTAACTTTTTCCAGCTCTGTAGATGTCAGCAGGTAAACCTCTCTGTTGCATCCTTGCCTTCTGTCTTCTCTGGCCCTTGTGTTTCAGCTCTCCAGCTTGGGGAGGTCAGCCAATGAACACCTCTGCAGCTTTCTCCCAGTGACTGCCTTCCCTATGTGATTCTTTTCCCTGATCCGTTATAGCTGCATATACTGCCTGGGCCTCCCCAGTTAGCCAAACTAGAAGCACCTTTACTAGTACAGAGGTTCTGGACATGCTTCATTTAAAAAGGGAAAAGCCAACCTGTGACAATAAGTCAAAAGGAAAAAAAACACTACATGGTATATTTAAAAAAAATCTGCTAACCAAGAAGCTGGTTTTTAAAACCTTGCATTCTTAAATAGCACAGTTTCTCTCTTTCTCTACAGTTTGGAGAAGACTGCAGAAGTAAAACATACCCTCCTGCAGGACCAACGTGAGTAACTCAAATGACTAGTACAGTTTTTGCCAAATTACAGGACAGTGAATTGAGAAGAAATAAAAAGCAGTTCAGTTTTCTTCTGGCTTGCTCACATAGAATCAGATGGAAAAATAATCTCTTCTAGTGTTTTGGCATTGCACTATACCAAGTAAACGTTTATAATATTTTTATATACCGTATTTTCCGGCGTATAGGGCGACTGGGTGTATAAGACGACCCCCTATCTTTTTAATTAAAAGATAGGGTTTCATCTTATACCCCAGCGCCCCTCCGCCTCCTTTGCTCCCGGTGTCCCTGGTCTGCTGGAGATGGTCCCCAGCAGACCAGAGGCACCGGGAGCAAAGCCGCCAGGAGCGCCTGGGCTGCCCCCCCCCCCCCCCCCGCCGGAGCCCCTCCGAGGCTTTGAAAGCCTCGGGGGAAGCCGGCGGCGGGGCATCCCAGGCGCGCATGGGCTGCGCCCCCGCCGGAGCCCCTCCGCGGCTTTGAAAGCCTCGGGGGAAGCCGGCGGCGGGGCATCCCAGGCGCGCATGGGCTGCGCCCCCGCCGGAGCCCCTCCGCGGCTTTGAAAGCCTCGGGGGAAGCCGGCGGCGGGGCATCCCAGGCGCGCATGGGCTGCGCCCCCGCCGGAGCCCCTCCGCGGCTTTGAAAGCCTCGGGGGAAGCCGGCGGCGGGGCAGCCCAGGCGCGCCTGGGATGCCCCGCCGCCGGCTTCCCCCGAGGCTTTCAAAGCCGCGGAGGGGCTCCGGCGGGGGGGCAGCCCATGCGCGCCTGGGATGCCCCGCCGCCGGCTTCCCCCGAGGCTTTCAAAGCCGCGGAGGGGCTCCGGCGGGGGCGCAGCCCATGCGCGCCTGGGATGCCCCGCCGCCGGCTTCCCCCGAGGCTTTCAAAGCCGCGGAGGGGCTCCGGCGGGGGGGCAGCCCATGCGCGCCTGGGATGCCCCGCCGCCGGCTTCCCCCGAGGCTTTCAAAGCCGCGGAGGGGCTCCGGCGGGGGCGCAGCCCATGCGCGCCTGGGATGCCCCGCCGCCGGCTTCCCCCGAGGCTTTCAAAGCCGCGGAGGGGCTCCGGCGGGGGGGCAGCCCATGCGCGCCTGGGATGCCCCGCCGCCGGCTTCCCCCGAGGCTTTCAAAGCCGCGGAGGGGCTCCGGCGGGGGGGCAGCCCATGCGCGCCTGGGATGCCCCGCCGCCGGCTTCCCCCGAGGCTTTCAAAGCCGCGGAGGGGCTCCGGCGGGGGCGCAGCCCATGCGCGCCTGGGATGCCCCGCCGCCGGCTTCCCCCGAGGCTTTCAAAGCCGCGGAGGGGCTCCGGCGGGGGGGCAGCCCATGCGCGCCTGGGATGCCCCCCCGCCGGCTTCCCCCGAGGCTTTCAAAGCCGCGGAGGGGCTCCGGCGGCGGTGCATCCGGCGTACAAGACGACCCCCGATTTTGGGGGGATGTTTTTTAACATCAGAGGTCGTCTTGTACGCCGGAATATACGGTATATGAACTTTGGTACTTGTTTTTCAGATTCAAGGGGACGGTTCCTACCTACATCATAAATCTTGATTTACCTCCCAGCAGAAGATGGGACAAGTTGATGAGTGAAAAAAAACCAGAGGTATCAAGTAACACTTTTTCTTTTAAGTTTAGCTTGAATCATAACTAGTATACAACTTTCTCTCATAGAGTCTCACAGGAAAGAGTGAGATGAATTTACTTCTGAAATATTTAATGACTACTTAAACTGATCTAATTTAAGTTCTTGATCAGAAAGCAAATAAAATGGTTTAAGCAAACATTATTTCTTTCTACAAAATGTTTATTCTCAGAACTGAATCTGATATAAAATAAAGTAAGTTAGAACACTGAAGAGTGACATTTTCTGAGGTGGACTTCATTTTTCTTACCATTTTTTTTCTTCAAATCTAAACACAATTATGGGAAAATTGTGCCAATGTAATGGCCTTCTGGGGATTGAAGTGTTGTATCCACAAATACAATATACAACAGCAGTATTAACTTTCCCATGTTAACCAGTCAATGTGCCTGCTCCCTAATTTGGAAACATCGACTCGGGTGCTGATAGTCCATTCCCCGTCACCATGCTTGTGTTGTCCTCTTAAGACTGTATATAACCTAACTAACTGTGGGGGAGCTTTTTGTTGTGTGGTAAGAGGGTCACTGTTTGGTTCATTTAACCCATCTAATCTTCCATTTGGTAGGAATAGCTCTTGAACAACATTTAAATGTGTTTGGGTTGAACCAACAGAAAAAGTACAGTCAGATTTTTACATCTGCTTGTCTCTAGGCTTAAAATTTTTATTTAGGCTTCTATTTAGAAGTGGTGCTTTTCCCCAAGTGGGTTGGGCATCTGCTTCTTACCCTGATTTTTAGTGTTAGCTGGAGCTGTTCAACACCTCAAAACTAAACTAGTTTTGCTTGTGCCCAAATGTAAGTCTTAAAAATCTATTTTTAGATAGACATGCCTATAACTTTGTTTGTATATTTTAGACCATGTAATCCAAATCAGTGGAGTTGGACCATTTATAACATAACTACATTTGTGATGTGCTTTCAGATGAAACAAATGTGAAGTTTTTGTACCATATGTACTTGAGAAGTTTCCTAAAGTAGGGGTCTTTACCTTCCTATCTGAAAAGACTCAAGCACATGAGTGCTGAATAAGGTTATGTCTAGACTACAAAGATAAATCGGAAAAAGAAACGCAATTTGTGGTACATAAATGTATCTTTTTCCAATTTACTTCCAAAAGAGGCTTTTCCGGAATTGTGCCCATCTAAACATGCCACATTTTGGGGGGAAACCCCCTCTTTCGGAACATCCCTTCCTCCTCATAAACTGAGATTTACAGGGATGCTGACAAAACGCGTCTACTTTTCTGACATTTCTTTTCAGAAGAATGGACGTGTTCCTTGGCATACCTCTGGAAAAACTCTGCAGTCTAGAGGTATCCTAAGTGAAGAAATAGAATGGAATTTGTTTTTGTTTGTTTTTTTTAAAAAAAAAGAAGTGCCAGTTCTAGGATTTTGTCAAGAGAAAAAAAAACGCCAGAGAAAATTTGTCAAGCAAAAACAAAAAAATGCTTGGGAAGTCGGGGCCTGTTATACCAATAAAAGCAAGCAGGATCTTATGAGGGGGATAAGGTAAAAAGCCACATTTATTGTAAAGATAATAATAAAAAAATAAAGAAAAGATAGACGCAAACAACGTTGTTTAACTACTTAACCCTTATACATATAAACATTCATTCATTCATCCATTCATTCAGGTTCTGTGTATTTGTTATAGTTACCAGCCTGGAAGTTGCTTGTGACAGAATACTGGCCAGGTATTCTGTACACAAGTGATGGTAGTGGGGAGCGAAGTCCTGATCAGATGTGCATCTGAAGCTCCTGGTAGGCTGGCAGCAGAACCTTGGACTCTGATTCCATAGTTTTTTAGTCCAGTTCTTATAGGAATTTCTTCCTATGCCAGTCTATGGAAATTGCTGCATCGTGCTGATGTCTTCAGGGTGGCTGCCAGGTGCTCGTCAGTGATCTCCTTGAGTGGACCTCCAGTACTTGGTTTTCTCCACTTGACACCTTTTGGTTGCGCTGGCACCTGACGCCTTTTTCAGCCCTTTGTTGCTGTATTCTCAGGCTGGCACCTCTCAGAACCATTCATTCATCGTCCAAGCACTCTCTCTCTCTCTTACATACATTCCCTAATTAATGTTTCCCATACAGTGTTTCATATAATAACAACTTTACATATTCAAGAGTTGTAGTTACAAAAAAGTCAAGTTTCTGGGTGGCATTTCTTGAAACATTCTCTGTCTGAGTGCTGAGTTAGTTACAGTTGTTTTGAAGAGAACAGGCGTCAATTATGTAACAATGCCCTTAGTCAATTACAGGTCTTGGCTCCCATAGCAGAGTTAGTGGCTTGACAATGCATTATTACAATGTATCTCTGCAATGTCAATTTCAAGCAGCCCCTTGCACAAGCTTGAGCATGCCCTGGGACACAGGGGGGGGCTGTTTCTGGCTACATAGGATTATATTCTTAACAGTTCTAAGTTACATTATATTCTAAACATTTAACAATCTTAACTAATAATAATAAATCTAAATAATAATAATAAATCTAAACACTTTAAGTTGTGAGGAACAAATTATGGGGAGTCACTTCCACTTGGGGGAATCATTTTTAATACATTGATATGTTATCCCTACAGGCCGAAATGTGGTCATGGCCCCTTTAATTGCCATGGGTCCCGAGTGCGCTTCTATCCAGTGCGGCATGAGTGCTCCTAGGGCTGGCTGGGGGCTGTGCCGGAGGAAAGTGGCGAGTACTCCCCCAAAAAAGATGATGGTACTCTGTACCGGTGTGTACCGTCAAAAAAACACTGGATGTAACCCTTTCATGGCTGGAAGTGTGCAGAAATTATCAGTGTAAAACATTGCCAGTGGATGACCATGGTAGTATCTACCAAGCACAGTCATTCTTATTAAGATACTTACTGTTACAAGAAAAGATCCAGGCTCTGTCCTGAATTGGTATGAATAAGGATTGTAGCTAATCCCCCTGATTTCAGATGAGATTACACCTGTGAGTAAGGATTTCAGACTTGGGTTATTAAACGGTTGAAGATTATAATTTTTGCTTTCATTGTTTTTCTGTTTTATTTTGCATTTTAATATACTATCTTGAACTCTATTAACTTAAAACATTTTGCCTTCTAGTTGAAGACTGTAATTCATAGTATTAAAGATCTAGCAAATGCATTTATCCCTAGTGGCAAAGTGATTGAAATTGTGGATACTAAGTTGGTAAGTGTCGTCAATTTTGTTTTAATATCAAACTGCATGCTGTAGCCTCCAGAATGCTATCATAGAATCCATAGACATACAGGTCTGGAAGGACTGTGAGAGGTCATCAGATTCAGCCCCCTGCACAGTGACAGGGCCAGATACACCTCAACTGTATAATAGGCAATCTCCATTATTATTATTATTATCTCCTAGATCTGGAAGGGACCTTGCTAGGTCATCGAGGCCAGTCCCCTGCCTTCACAGCAGGACCAAATCCTATCCCTGATGAATTTTTGCCCCAAATCCCTAAATGGCCTCCACAAGGATTGAACTCACAACCCTGGGTTTAGCAGGCCAATACTCAAACCACTGAGCTATCCCTCCCCTGTTAGCTACTCTCCCTTGGAAGTCTATTCCAGGCCTTACTTACACTTATAATTAGAAAGTTTTTCCCTACTATCTAACCTAATTTTTCCCTTGCTGCAGATTAATCCTACTACTCCTCCAGAAACAGACTTCAGATGTTATACTTGCCTGCCCTTAGATTCTATTTTCTGGAGTTTACTGAACTTACTTACCTGAAACCAAACACTAAATTGCGGGGTGGGAAACCCACAAGTGTTCAGCTTCTTGAGTTCATAGGAATTCTCCCAAAGTTTGAACTTAGTTTTCCTATCCAATAGGAAAATTTATTTGCCACTTAAAAAAAGGCTTGGTTTCTTTAACAAAACAGATTTATTGAAATGCTGTTCATTCTGCTGTGCTGAACTCTTTAGTGTAGTCAGTTTTTTGTCCATTACATGTGCAGTAAGTGTCTGACCAGAACAGTATAGGTGTATTTACCAAATGGTCACAGAACCCTTTTTTTGTTTTTGGACTAATAGCAGCATGGTGGTCCCTCCCTTTTAACTGCTAGCATAAATAGGAAGTACATAAGTGTAGCAAAACTGATTTGAAACAGTAAAGTTCTGTGAAGCAGCAGTACTATCTGGAGTTAAAAGTAGAAGTACTATGTTCAGTTTTGCAAAGGGCAAAAGGGATAATAGCAAGAGAGACGGCAAATCTAGTATTAAAATCTACTGATCATAATTGTAAAATGTGTGTACAGTGCAATTTCCCTTTTCTTCTTTGTACATTTTTAGACTTCTCAGCTGTTTGACTAGCTGAAATGATTATCTTAAACTCTTTAGATAATGAAACACACTTGAAACAGTCGTAGTGGTTCTGAAATGCCTTTTATGTCTTGCTCTTTGAAGTTAAAGATTCTTGGGTCAAATCTTCAATCTAAATTTGGTATAGGACCTGAGCAAGGTAACAGCCCCACCCATGCTAGTTGTGCTTGAGCTAGTGAGCTAAAATAGCATTGTGGATATTGCCTTTAGACTAGCCACATGAGTACAGATCCGAGGAGTCAGGAGTGCTTGTACATGGTCATCTAATCCAAACTACAGACCTGCTGCAATGCCCACATTGCAATTTTTGCCATGCTGGCTTAAGTAGAGTTAGTGTATCTGCCTTCCTTGAATAGGAAGCACACTTCCAATTGCAATGTAGGCATAACATTTGATGCCTCTGCTCTCTTTAGTCTGAAAGTACAGTAGGCCAACCCTGTCCCTACCCAATTTACAACAGTCTCGTGTCACTGGATTAGAAGGCACTGTGGCATACCACATCCTACTTTCTCCCATTCCTCTGACAGGGAATGGGTGGTGTAGGTAGGGGTTCCCCTAGTCAGCGTTACTGTTAATGATTCATGGACTTGTCTTGGTCTTAACTGTGACTACACTTATCTCTTTATTAATGTCTGTGGTCTCAAAAATTAAGTGGCTATTGTGCTCATCTCCACTGTACAGATTTTAATAAACTAATTTTTATTCTTAAGGTGGTTCTTTGCCTTTCATTTTCTTCCACACCCCGTAAATATTGGCAGCAATGTTAAATGGCCAAATTACAGTGTCAGCCTAAAAAGATGTAAATATAAGGAGAGCCCCTGTTTAAAGACAAAGCTATTATTCATCTTCAGTTACAATTTAAACTAGATTTTTTTTTTCAGGTTTGGTTGATTTCCACTCTTCCCTACCCTTTCAATGAAGAGCTCAAAGGGATAGCAAATGCTTCAGGCATTCCTCCAGGTAATATTGTCAATATTTCAGTTTCATAGTGTCTGTTTCCATTTTTTTTCTTCTCTAAAAGTGCAGTGTATTTGTCAATCACATTAGCCTCCATTATCTAATTATTCAATATACAGTTGGTAATTTAGTGAAGCAATTTGTGATGCTATAAATGAAGAGTGCCTATAGGAACATAATGACAGCAAATGACACTTGAAAGATTGCAACATGTAATCTTTTTATCCAGCTGGGCCATCTCCCCAATGGCCTTGTGAAGCAAATCTACTGCTGGGAGTTATGGGGGTTCTCAATCCATGACTACTAGATGTCTCAGTCCTCCTTTGGTGAGGTTCTTTGCATTTCTTACACCCAATGCGCTATAGGACGAGGTGGGGAGTTAGATTGCTTTCTTTCCCAGAAAGGCTATGTCTGTACTGGCAGTAGTATGTAAGGTATGTATGCCAAAGTAAAAAGCAGATTGTATCCACGTGTAAGTCATAGCATTGTAGACTGGGGACATGCTGCTTTGGGCATGTAGAGATCATTGTAGGATAGATACCACCAGGATTCAGGAGTAACTTTATTTGGCCAAGCAATGCCTCACCCTGTACGCCAGTGATGGGCAAGCAAAGGTAGTAAATGAGCCGCATAGGTGGCCACAGAATTGTCATAACCAAGATGGGATAGAGTAGTTTTGCTAACTGTGCTTGTGTACCTGGAATTTGTGGAGTGGGCTAGATGAATCACAGCAGCGCTTTGATTGGATGCAGAGGGAGCGCGCAGCTCTCAGTCAGTGTTGTGTGCAATCAGCAATCAGCATGCACCTCACTTCATGTGCCCTTGCTTTACATGCACGTCACTTTAGTAATACTGGAAGGGAGAAAAAAACTACATGGATGGAAACTATGGGCTGCAGGTTGCCCACCACTGCTCTACATTGCTGTTGATACCCATGCTAGGTAGGCATGCAGTGTATGTATTCTACATGCTGAAGTAAGGTGTGTGCAGACTCCCATAATATATCTTTGTGTGCTCCATTTTCTTTATCAGAATCAATGTAGATCAGGAGATCCATTGATTTGTGCTTTTCCCAACACTCTTAGCCATGTGGGAGCATCATGAGTAGTGAAACGCTGAAGATTTTCTATGATGCAAGTTACTGAAAATATAGGTTTCCTTGTTCTGCATCAGATTTGGGTGGGCACATAGCTGCTCAAGAGAATCATAGAATCATAGAATAATAGGACTGGAAGGGACCTCAAGAGGTCATCGAGTCCAGCCCCCCGCCCTCAAGGCAGGACCAAGCTCCGTCTACACCATCCCTGACAGATATCTATCTAACCTGTTCTTAAATATCTCCAGAGAGGGAGATTCCACCACCTCCCTTGGCAATTTATTCCAATATTTGACCACCCTGACAGTTAGGAATTTTTTCCTAATGTCCAATCTAAACCTCCCCTGCTGCACTTTAAGCCCATTACTCCTTGTCCTGTCCTCAGAAACCAAGAGGAACAAATTTTCTCCTTCCTCCTTGTGACACCCTTTTAGATATTTGAAAACGCTATCATGTCCCCCCTTAATCTTCTTTTTTCCAAACTAAACAAGCCCAGTAAATAGTCCCCACATTAGTTCTCAAAATACTGAAGCTCCTTGTATCTTGTGAGGCTCTTGCCTTTAAATGAACTGGCCATTTGACTTAAGTCCCAAGAGAGTAAAACTGAAATTCTAGCAAAGTGTTGTAGAATGCTCCTATCTCCAATAGACTTCTTTCTAATAGTTACTGGTTTTTATTGACAGTCTGGCAGTTTGAATGTTCCTTCTTCTTGTTTTCTAGGAGAAATTCTTCTATTCAATATCTTCTATGAAATCTTTACCGTATGCACTTCTATAGTAGCAGAAGACAAAACAGGTAAAGTCTGTTCTTTGCTACTTTTATTGTGAATCTTAGGGAAACAATGTCTTTCTGGCTTTTGTCTTGTGTAAATACTTTTTAGTTGAGCTTTCCTAGTAATCCACTAGGAATTTTGCTGTTGCTAGCATCTCTTCTTTGCTGTCTTGCTGGATGAAGGGATTTGTTCAACGTCATTTTCCTCTGTCTCAGTTTCCTCTTCTGGAAAGTAGAAATAATACTGAGCTTTAAAGCACTTAGATCTACAGATAGAGTGCTATGTACAAGTTAACTTTATATGGAAGGCGCTCAGATATTAGGGTGATGGCATTATAAAACTTTAAATCGGATCATCTTAAGTGGCTGATTCCCTACTGAATGGAAAAAATCATAGTTGCCATGTTCTCTGAGGACTAGATTTCATGTTTTGTTTTCTTATTCCCTTCTTTCACCTTTCTAAACTGCACAGGCACTAACTTGAGTTGCCTCAAAAAGAGTCTTACATTTCTGAAAGAATTCGGTGAACAAATGGCATGAAGATTTCATTTGCTGCTTTTTCCCCTTCATGGAAATGAGTTCTGATATTGCACAATCACTCTTCTCATAAACATTTACAAACAGAGTAAACCAAATACTCAATTAGAACAAAACCCTCATACATAGTTGTGGATTAACCCAGATCTGGGCAAGATGCGGCCTGCCTAACACTTTGATGCAGCCTACGACTGCATCTGCCACTTCCTATTTATATCCTGATGCTCGTGCCACTGCATTTCCAGGTAGTAGGATCCTGTTTCAACGTCTCCTGGCTCATGGTTGCAGCAGGAACTGTGAGCCTTTTAAATAGCCAGGCTGTGTGGGTTGGTTTTGTTTTGTTTTTTGTTTTTGTTTTTTTAATTTCTTTATTTCAAAACCTCTGGCCCCAGACAATTCTGGGGAGAGACTAGTCCCCAGCCCTGCCTCTTCCACATCAGGTCCTCCCCCTTCTGGGGTGGACCTGGCCCATAACCATGGACCAAAATTCATTAAGTGGCTCCCCCTGAAAAAATGTTTGTCCAACCCTGGATTAATTAGAAAATTGGAACTGCTTTAGACTCTGGAAAACTAATAGCAATCTATAAGCTGCAACAACTTCACCTATGTCACAGATTTACTAGCATAGTTGAAATGCCCTTCCAAATCTCCAAGAAGATATAGCATTTTTAAAGTTACCTGATTATGTATTCAGTCTGGTGTTCTATTGTGTAAATTTGATAACATTCTATTTTATTAAAAAATTATTTGAAATGGGGAAAACTGGGAGAATTGTATTTATATGCTCAAATAATGTTGGGGATTAGAGTTCATTTTGATATTGAAAACAATGGGACCTGTTTCGTTTCATCAGAGGAAAAAAATGCTAAGGTTAGAAAACATTAAATTTAAAAAAGGAAAAGTTCTAGAAGCAGACTTGTTCCGAATATTTTTTTTGGCAAAAGTACCTTATTTAGACTCCTCAATTATTCTTCATAAAGTATGGTCTTACTTCGCATCCATATTGGTATATTAAGAACAGTCACAACAACATACAATTATAAAATCTTACATCTGCTATGAGTTCAGCTTGCCTGTTTTTTCTTTATTCAGACAGAGCCTTAACCTCCAAGACATGTCTATTTTAAAAAATATACTAAAGTCATTTCTTTTCTAAATCCAGGAAAGCTGTACCATGCTAGAAATTTAGATTTTGGACTATTTCTGGGGTAAGTGTGTGTCTGTCCTTTAGAATAACTCAAAATAAGAGTCCTAAAAGCAACCTAGGCTTGAATGTTACTGTTTGCTGTATTTCAGTACAAGCTGCTTAACATTTACACCTTGTCTGCCTATTGCAACTAGTTACTGTAGCTCTTCACTAAATATTGCTGATATAATAAAAAAGACCAGTGCAGGCTAAAAGTACAACTCTTCTAACCAGTGTGTTCTCTCTAATTTTTTCCATCCAAGCTAAGTGCAGATGTGCACCACCATTAGAAACACATGCTATTGGCTCTGCTAATCAGTTGGGTGGCACTGGAATCTCTCCTGGGTAACACTGAATCACTTAGCTTAACACTGCTCCTCACCTCAAATAGTAAAATTACCTTTATTTAGCAGAAATGGCTGTCGTTCAATTAAAAAATTGTCTTGCCCTATTACTGGAGTGGGGAACCTGCAGCCCCCAGCTTGCCTGGATCTCATCCCTGAGGCTTGGGACTTCTCTCTACAGCATTGGGGAACCTGCACTGACACTCCAACCCCCGCCCCAACTATCTCACCATGGGGCTGAGGCACACAATCTAATATCCTGGGGATCAGCAGCCCCGACCCAAAAAAGGTTCCCCACTCCTGCCCTATTAGCAAGAAAGAACCCCATAAATGGAATGAGCAGCTTCCCCCTCTTCCCCGTCCCCCCAAATATACCAGGCCTGGATAGTTGCTAGAGACCGATGCACTCTTGATATGCTCTGCTCTGTCCTAGTAGATGGAACTCAGTCCAGCACAGAGCTTGCTTTGGCGCAATACACAAAGGAAACGGTGTAAAAGAAAAGTTCCTCTAGTGGTATCATGTGAAGAAGCACTTGTGTCATGCCATCTGAATTATTCTGACTGCTTGTTTTATGGGTCTGCGCACGCGCACGCACACACTCTCACTCCTCCCCCATGGCCCCCCTCCCCCCTCATGTGATTCTGGAATTTGGTTTCCTTATAAGGATAACTTAGGTCAACAATGGACTTAAGCTTTTGCATTGTCTAAGAACAGTAGAAAAGTTTCTATGGACTCTTCTTCTAAATTCTTTTGGGGTGCATCTACACAACACCCTAAACTCAAAATAAGTTACGCAAATTGCATATCTTATTTTGAATCTATTTTGAAATTTGGCGCGACTATGCAGTGTCAAATTCAAAATAACACACTATTTCGAGACATCCCTTAACCCTTGTGGAACGAGGGTTATCAGGATGCCGAAATAGCATGTCCGTTACTGTATTTTGAAAAGCATTTCAAAATAACATCTTGTGTAGATGTGGGGTATTTATTTAGCCATGCAGTGTAGACATACCTCAATATTTTGCATCTCAAATATTGCCACATTATGCTAGTGCATGAGAACCAGAAAACAGAACCGAATAGATTATTTTTCTGAGAATTTTCCGAGAATGAAAACTATAAATAGTGAAAAGTAAACAGTATGAAACGAGTGAATTTTACTACTCTTAAAATTATCTATGGTGTGCTTAATGTGCTATGTTTTTTAAATACATACACACACATCTGCATACTAGGGGGCTGTGCCCCCCCCCGTTTGCTATGCTCAACAATCCCCTTCTCTCTGGGAGTAGGTGTCTGGCTGTGGGGAAGGTACAGGAGCAGGCTGGGAGTGGGGGGGTTCTCTCTGGAAGGGGTGAGAGGGATGGGGTACAGGGTCTCAGTGGAAGGAGTGTGAGGGAGTTGGGGGTCTCAGCTTGGGGGGTATAAGGAAGTGGGGGTGTAGGGTCTTGGTAGAGGGGGTGAGTGAGTAGGGTGGCATTTCCCCAGATAGAAAAGGAGCTTCAGCTCTGCCCCTCCCTCCCATCCCCAGCTGCTGCTGCTATCGCTTCCTCCCCTGTGGCCAACCTCAGTCTGGCCACATCAAGTGGCTGAGGGTGGAGGTGGGCGGCGACGTGGGCAGCATGTAGATGCAGATGATATTCCGTCATCTGGCAGGAAGAAAATGTCTCAAATACAGATATGCTTAACCTGGCTATCACTCTATTCTCAAGTTTTTGGAAGTTTTTATTATTAAATAACTATCCATATAGTTTTTATATGTCTCTAGTATCCCAGACCTACTGGGCACCTTGCTGCTTATAGGCATGTGAACTAAAGATTCAGCTGTGTAATAGTCTGAGAAATGTGGTCTCTAAAACAACTCAGTTTAGATTTGGGTTACAGATTTATTTACCATACAGGTCATTGTTTCCTTGACCTCTATCAGCAGGTTCACCATCTGCTTTCTGTCGAGAGGTTGGTAGTCTACTCGTTATTATATTTGTATCGTTATGACAAATATAGTGTTTGTAGCCGTATAGATTCTCATATTTTCTTCCACTCACTTTGTTTGAATAATCTGAGCTCCATTGCGGGGCAGTAGTTTCCCTCCCAACTCTTTTGTTAACTAAGAATTTCATTTCAGAATTTCATTTGTGACTAGTTCAATCACAAGGGTTCCCCTTGCAACTGTCATTTGCTGTGCTGGTCAAGCCACTGAGCCTGCCAGCTTGCTCTCTGCTATGCCCCACCACCCTGCCCTTCCGGGCCAGAAGCTCTGGTCTCCCCCAGCCAAGGCACAGATTTGAAGTAGCAGCCCCCATCAGATCAATACAGATACTATGCCAGCTCAGCTGTGGGAGAGCTTAGCTATAAGGCCAATGACAGCACCCTGGAACACAACCCCAAAGAGGATCAAAACTCAGAATAAATTCATCTTACTTTGTATAAAAGTTTTACACAGAGAAAACTCATCAGGTTAGCTTCCTTTTTCAATAAAAGAGAGAGATGCACAGTGGTTACTTCCCGCCCCCCCCCCCCCCCATGTAACAATTTACACTGGACTTGCTTATAAAAATGTTGTTTATTAAGTGTAAAAAGTAGGATTTGAGTGATTGCAAGTGACAACAGACAGAAGAAAGTAAATTACTAATACAAAGTAAACAAAACATGCTAATCTTAATACACTAAAACTTGTTAAATGCCAACAGCTCTAATCCTCTTTCACGAGCTAGGTGGTCTCCTAGCCCGGGCCCAATCCTACCCCTCTTTTAGTCTTAGATGTTTCCAGCAGGTATCTTGATTGGTAGGAAGGGGGCTCCTGGCATCTAGTCACTTCCTATTGTTTGGTTTTCTACCTTTATATCCTTTTTGCAAAAGGCAGGAATTCTGTGTGTTCCGTCTAATTTTTTTTCTCACTTTGAGCAGAAAAGTACTGGATTCATAATGGGTTCCAGCATTAGGTGGTCTGGCCACAGTCCTGGCATGACCAACCACAATCCAGGCTTAAAGGAAAAACAAATATTTGCAGATTTGTTACTTTGAGCACCTAAGTTTCTGGCATATCAATAATGGCCCTCATTAGTACATTTTAGAATTACAGGCAGTCCCCGAGTTACGCGGATCCGACTTATGTCGGATCCCTAGATACGAACTTACGAACGGGGCCCTCTCCCTGGTCTCCAGCAGACCAGGGAAAGGAAGCAAAGCGGCGGGGCTGTCCGCTGCCCGCGTGCTCCAGGGCTTTGCTCTGCTTTGCTCCCCGTCCCCCTGGTCTGCAGACCAGGAGGACGGGGAGCAAAGTAGCGGAACACGCGGGCGGCGGGCAGGGGGACGGGGAGCAAAGCGGAGCAAAGCCGCGGAGCCGGAGGGCAGCAGGACAGCCACGGCGCGTCTGGGCTGTCCCGCTGCCCCTGTGCTCCGCGGCTTTGCTCCGGGCGCCTGTGGTACAGCAGCTGGGGCGCTGCCGGTTGGTCCCGTAGCGCCGCTCTGGGCGCTACGGGACCAACCCGGCAGCACCCCAGCTGCTCTGCCCCAGGCATCCCCAAGTCAGCCGCTGCTGAAACGGACCAGGTTCTGACTACAGGAAGCCCCTGGCCCGGGGCTTCCTGGAATCAGCAGCTGATCGGTTTCAGCAGCAGCTGACTTGGGGATGCCTGGGGTTCTTAAGTTGAATCTGTAATGTAAGTCAGAACTGGTGTCCAGATTCAGCCACTGTTGAAACTGATCAGTTTCAGCAGCGGCTGAATCTGGACGCCAGTTCCGACTTACATACAGATTCAACTTAAGAACAAACCTATAGTCCCTATCTTGTACGTAACCCGGGGACTGCCTGTATAACCAGATCTACATTTCTAACTTTGCATACAAGGATGATACTTGCACAAAAATAGAATATGCACATTCCACAATTTTTAACTTAAAAAATGTTACATAATGCATTTTGCCTAAATTTGAGTTATGCATATTCATAAGCCAGTTTTTATAAAGCATTGGGGATGCCCTGTGACACCATTCATTATCCCATTACATTTCTGAAAATGTATCTTTTCCTAATACCAGGGATTTCAGATCTCAGAGTTTTTGTTTTAATTTCTCATTTGCATATAGTCCTTTATGTTAGTTTTTTAAAGAGATGTGTGTCTGCCTATGGGATATTCACTTCCTGAATTGCTGCAACTTATCTCCCTCTTTCACACAGATACCCTCTGCATATTAAATATAACTTCTGTCTTCTCCATATTTTTACAAGAATTGCCGCTGTTTCTTGCAAGCTTTATTGGTCTGAACTCCTCATCATCTTCCAGATTTCTCCTGACTAATAGCAAGAATAATCTCCTCCCAAAAAACCTCCACTGTTCTTTAGCCTCTCAACAAAGACAACCCCTGCATCTCTTTAATGAATCCTGATAGTATTGTATGTTTGCTTCCTCAATGACCCTATAGGATACAGGCATGACTGAGACTTTAAAGTCGGCCTTGCACAATGAAATTTGATCACCCTTTGTCCAAGAGGCATACAATATTGGGGTGCTTTCAAAGTCTCAGTAACTCCTGGAATTCCAGGTAGTATCGGCCAAAAATGGTCCAGTTACTGCGGCAGTTGACATCATTTCAAGACCTCTTACTAACAGAGCTAAAGTGGCTGGATAAGTGTTGTATAAAGATCCAGTTTGGCATTGAACAGTAGGATATGGACCAATATTGAGTCTTTACAACCATATGTTCACCCATAAACTGCAGTTTATAAATTTTGCTTTACACATTCATGCATGGATTTCTTTTTAATCCTTACGTCTAGCTAGTACTACGTGTGGAATTAAGAACCCTGTTGCATTGGATGCATGTGTGCATTACTGTAATGCAGTTATATGTTGCAGTCTGTAATAATTGTGGATTAGCTGAGTTTTCTTTCCTTCTGCAGGTGGAACGTAAAAAATAGTTCTTGGATTATAACTCAGGAACTGAAGCCCTTAGTGGTGACTCTGGACTTCCAGAGAAACAACAAAACAGTATTTAAGTCTACAAACTTCGCAGGATATGTGGGCATAGTATCTGGAATCAAACCAGTAAGTATTCTTTGTTTGCAATGATACAAAACTTTCTAGGTTTTCCCTTTTTTAGCGCACAATTCACTTTCCTTCCAAGATCAAATAGCAAATATCCATCTTCACAGATTGTCCTCCGTCTTTGTAACTGAGCCCTTTACATGTAATTGAGAAGGAAATATACATTTCCAAAGAGTGGAAGAAGAAAGGATACTTGTTGAAGGCCATTGATTTGCGCAATTTCATTATAGAAGGAAACAACCCAAATAAAATACTTGAACTTTGAAGCAAGCTTGTGTAGCTAAATCTTAAAGAAAAAGGAAAGGAAAGAAAAATTTAAATGAGCAAGCTTTGTAAACATGTAAAAAGTGAGATCACCTGTGATTCCCAAAAAGGGGAACCAGCAAACTTGGTCAGGGTTCTTAGTGTTAATCTCTCTTCCTAGTAAATGTAGAGATGTATTTTAAAATGACTTGGTTTACCAGCAGTGAGATTTGGGGGTTACCTAGAGTTTAATCACTGTGACTATAAACATACACCCTTCCTCTCAAACTGGGGGCATTCCTCACTGCTTCCTCTTTTCCCTTTATTTTACCATTACCTCAGTCTTTTCTATGTGCTCTATCCAACTACTCTCCTCTACCATTTTAGTCCCCAGCACAGTAGAATGAGTTTCACCTTCAGTCCCTGTTCCTTCTTAACCTTTCTTCATCTTGGTAATTCCACAAGCCAACAACTTGGAAAGATCAACTTAGCTGTTGTGTTCTATTCCCACCCCACTAAAGGAGCAGAGTGTACATGAGGGAAATTTTTGAGGCTTTAACATGGAGTCTAATGCACACATTGGGGCTACGTCTACACTGGCCCCTTTTCCGGAAGGGGCATGGTAATTTTTGAGATCGTAACAGGGAAATCCGCGGGGGATTTAAATATCCCCCGCGGCATTTAAATAAAAATTTCCTCCGCTTTTTTCCGGCTTTTAGAAAAGCCGGAAAAGGGCGCTTTTTCCGGAGGATCGGGGCCAGTGTAGACGCTCTTTTCCGGCTTTTCTAAAAGCCGGAAAAAAGCGGCGGACATTTTTATTTAAATGCCGCGGGGGATATTTAAATCCCCCGCGGATTTCCCTATTACGATCTCAAAAATTAGCATGCCCCTTCCGGAAAAGGGGCCAGTGTAGACGTAGCCTGGGTGTTTCATGTGTGAGGATAACATGTAAGTGTGGTTCAGGTCACCATGTCATTGGGCAAGTGGGTAGATTGCGATCTAGTCTTCAAGCCTGGAAGTTCACTGAAGTCTGGTGTCGTTATGAAAGACTAAGCAAGTGGTTAGTTAGCAAGTAGTTAAAAAGGAGGTTGGTACTGAGGGGTGACTGATGTGCTGCTTCTGTACTAGTGTGGGAGAATGTCCCCAGCATTGACTTGGCACAACAGCAACATCTTTGTGGCTCACTACAGTAGACTGCAAACCTTATGATCCAACTCCACTTCAGCCTTGTTTTACCCACATCTAGATTAGTGAGATTCTGCTGCATTTGTGTCTAATTTTGCAACCCCTTACTCAATGAGTAGTTCTACTGGTGTCTTCTGGAAACATTCTCACATAGAACAGATTACAGGACCAAGCTACATGTTCACTTTAAAATATAGTATTACTTTTAAATAGTTACTGACACTGCAACTTTATTATGAAAGCTAACTTAATTTTGTTTACTGTTTCCCAGGGAATTTTCACTCTTACGATGAATGAGCGTTTCAGTCTTGATGGTGGTTACATTGGTGAGTAACTGTAAGACTTGTTTCTTGAATAAATAGTAAAGTTTTCAAACGTTAGTGGCATCTACTAACTTACAAATAAGACTTGACATCACTGTCAGAGGTACAAGATAGGGAAACAGGAAGCTAACGCTAGAGATTATACAGGTATGTAGAAGCTATAAAAATCAGAAAGAAATAAGATTTTGTGTGTGTGTGAAGACAAGTTGTTACAATTGATGATTTTTTTCAGGAATCTTTGAGTGGATTCTTGGGAGGAGAGATGGTATGTGGATGGGCTTCCTCACCAGAACTGTACTAGAGAACAGTACAAGGTAACAATTTTTTTTTCTTCTGATCTTTCAGCGGCTTTGTTTACAGTGGCAAACATTAGCACTTGAAACCTCCTAGCTACTCTAAATGTTTAAAATCTATTAGAAGCTTGAAAAATCGATTGCCTATTTTGACAGAGGTAGATCTTTCTAGAAACTGGAAAAGGTTCCTTTTCTTGTCATGCATTTGTGTGTGTGGCTGGTTTGTTTTTGAGAAACCTTTCTTTCTTAAATGACATTAACAAGACTACTTCAAAACCTAGCACAAGTTGGAATGTTGACATGATATTGGAGAAAATGCATTGTTTTGCTCCAGCCCAGTAGGGGGAGTGTAACACACTTTAGTGAGTTATAAAAAAGTTTCCATTTTGGTCTTAATGACAGTTAAACAGAAAACGATCCAGGAGACTTTTCCCAGTAAATTATAGGACTATACCATTTTTGTATAGCAAATCAGATTGTAAACATGAGCAGCTTCTATTGGGGAACTTTTACTTCCACAGGACTACGTAAAGTAACAACACTGAGTTGGTGTAAGTTTACTTATTGACTAAGACTGATAAAATGGAAAATACTTTTCTAAAGCTTCGATATTCAGTTATTCATAGGGCTTAAAGCACAGAGGGAAAAAATGTAGATTAACATGACTCTTCCCTAATGCATAATTTAGTTATCAAGAAGCAAAGGACCAACTGGTTAAAACAAGGCTACTGGCTCCAGCTTACTTCATACTGGGAGGAAACAAAACTGGAGAGGGCTGCGTGATCACTCGTAGCAGACTAGCGACCTTGGATATCTGGGAGTAAGTACAAGTTGCACCGCCTTAAACTGGGACACACTCGTCCGGCAACACCCGGGTTTCAGCAGGACCAGGGATATTGCTGAATGAGAGTTCTGAGGCAGGAGGGCCAGCTGCTGAGAGCCCCAAGCACAGCGAGGCTGGTAGTAGTGGGCGAAGGGCCTCAGCAGCCTGGCGGCAGTAGCTGTGCCATGGTAGCAGGGCAAAGCAGCCCGGCAACCCAGCTGGAGCCGGGGCAGCCTGTGTGTGCCAGCCCAGCAGTGGGGTTGTGCTGCGGTAGCCCAAGAGGGGCTGCATGCCAGCCCAGCTTGCTGGCAGCAAAGCCATCTGCATCCGTGGCAGGTCAACAGCCCAACTGGGGACACATGCTGGCTGGCAGTGTGGCTGGGGCTGTGTGAGGCTGGAGCGGCAGCTATGGCAGTGCAGCTGGGGCAGCTGTGTGGAGGGAGTAATAGAGGGCTGATAGCAAGGGACCTTCCCTGGTCAGGCAAATTCTCTCAGCCAAGACTGCTCAGGTCCCAAAGGTGCTGGACCAGTGAGGTCCAACCTGTACGTTTAGGAGCAAGACAACTTCCATTGGTGTAAGTGCACCTATGTCTAATGTATGATCTCTTATTTTTCCCGCTTACCAAAGAGAGCAAGCTGACTCTAGTATCTTATTGCTTGATCTGTTAGGTTGTTTTTAAAACTTTTAATCCAAAAAGCAATGTTTTGATATATTATCTGGCTTAGTCAGGAAGAGGAAGTTTGTAATCCTAAACAGCTATTTCACTAATCTGATCATGAATCTCAAATTCTTTAACTAGTGCTATCAGTGAAATACAGATATGGTTAACATAGGAGATAGAAGTGTATCTGTGGCGCATTTAATCAGGAAATTAACACACATTCACATCTCTTCTCAAGCCTTGATGCAAATGGGGGCACATGGTATGTTGTGGAAACAAACTATGATCGTTGGCAAGCTCCCCTTGTCTTGGATGACCGTAGAACACCTGCAATGAAGTGCATGAACCAGACAAAGCAAGAGGTAAATATTGTAAAATAACTTAATTTAGCATTTTGAAGTTCTGTGAACTGAAGCTACCTCATAGTGAGGATCTGCTCTAACCATTGCAGTTGCATTAGCTTGGTAACAAGAACATGCATGCAAGTCTTAAGGGAGTAGCCATGTTAGTCTATATCTGCAAAAACAAAGAGGAGTCCTGTGACACCGTAGAGACTAAACAGATTTATTAGGGCATAAGCTTTCGTGGGTAATACCCACTTTATCAGATGAATTGGAGTAGAGTTTACAGAAGCATAGGTGTGTATATATAAGAACAACAAAAGAAAGAATCTACTTCGTTTACACAAGTACCCTCTATTTTTTTTTAATAACCATTTTCCTGCTCTGGCCTGAGGCTTTCACTGCTCTGCATTTTTAAACTTAAATTTCGGAAACATCTTTTTCTTCTGTAGTACAAACAGGTAGGGGTAGAACTGATAATATAAAAACAATTCCTAACCTAAATACAGGAATTGCTTCATACATGAGTGAAATACAGCAGCTGACTTAACAGGTACCTTATGCTATAAAACTGCCATACCTGTATCAAAGTCTAGCCTGCCAATCTCCCATCCAGAAGATGGTTGGGGAGTTGCATATTCTTTCGGTCTGCTTTATCTTTATAGGTTACACAATCAGCAAAGATGATAGATCACTGTTCTTAGCATGATCTTGTTACATAATTTATGTAAACATGAGCTACTGTAAACCTAGCTAATTGCACTCTTCTCTTTCAGAACATCTCCCTATCAACCATCTATGATGTTCTCTCCACAAAACCTATCTTAAATAAGGTAACCATATTTTCCCATTGCTTGCAATGGTGGTGTATTTCACAATGTGGGCACATTACTTGAGACCAGATTCAGTGGAATTTCACCTTTTTACTCTGGTTGATCTGTGTATATTTTGGTAGAAATTTGAAACAAACAAAGCAAAACCCCTTAGTCTTGAAAATGTAAAAAAATAACCAGGAAAACAGTTACTGAAATATCAGTGAGAATGCAGTGATCATACCAGTTTGTAAGAGGATGTGTAGCAAATCCAGTTAATTCAAAGAAATGAGGATGACTGTCTCCTCATTTCCAATAGCAATCAAATTACACAAGCAGGGGAAAGCACTACTATGACATTACTAGTAAAAATTTCCTCAAAATATGTTTGCAGAGTTCTCAGGCACTCTGCAAAATGTATAGAAAACCATTTAACCTTGTATCTGTAAATAGATGAAGCAAATACACTTGGCTTGAGATTTGACTGAGATCAGATTCACCCTTACCCAGGAATTTACAGCTTAAAGATCCAAGGAATAAATCCGGTCTAGTTTGTTTACAAATTGACTCTCCCCACACACATCTGTCCTCCTTAGTGCCAGGAGCAAGGAATGTAATGTCAAGGAGCATGGAAGAGAAGTGTTGATGTTGGTTTGGTTTGGTTTTTTTTTTTTTTTTTTTTTTGTGACAGAGATAAATTGTAAGATAATTTCTCCTCTTATAAATACAGACTCAAATTCATTACCGAGATTCTGGGCTTTCATTAAGGATCAGTACAAAACTGGTTAATTAGCAATCCACATAATTTAGAATTCTTCTAACTTTTGGGTTGCAGCTCAGGATGCTACTTCCCAGCATGTTTAGAGTTTTTCTCTTAACATATGGAATGGACTCTTGTCAGTTCTTCAGTGGGATTAGGATTAAGTCTAGTTACAAGTGATCATAGTGGTTATATTCTAGGTTTTGGTTTTTTGTGTGGATAGCAGGAACATATATTCATATTCTTGCTTTTACAGTATTAATGTAATACAGGCAGTCCCCGACTTACGCGGATCCGACTTATGTCGGATCCGCAGTTACGAACAGGGCTGCGGAGCAAAGCCCCGGAGGGGCTCGGGCAGCGAGGCAGCCCAGGCGTGCCTGGGCTGCTCCGCTGCCGGCTTCCCCGAGACTTTGCAAAGCCGCAGGGGGGCTCGGGCAGCGGGGCAACCCAGAGGCGCCTGGGCTGCTCCGCTGCCGGCTTCCCCGAGGCTTTGCAAAGCCGCGGAGGGGCTCGGGCAGCGAGGCAGCCCAAGCGCCCCGCGGCTGTCCCGCTGCCGGCGTCCTCAGAGGCTTTGCTCCCCGTCTCCCTGGTCTGCTGGTCTCCAGCAGACCAGGGAGACGGGGAGCAAAGCCGTGGAGGACCCAGGCGGCGGGACTGCGGTGCGTCTCGGTCCGCCGCCCGCGTCTTCCTGGTCTGCTGGGGTGGGGGCGGGGAGGGGTGCAGCTAGTACGCCCCCCCCCTTGCCCCCCAGCAGACTAGGTTTTTCTCCGGACGCCTGTGGCAGAGCAGCTGGGGCGCTGACGGTTGGTCCCGCAGCGCCGCTCTGGGCGCTACTGGACCAACCCAGCAGCACCCCAGCTGCTCTGGTCCTGATTCAGCCGCTGCTGGTCAGTTTCAGCAGCGGCTGAATCAGGACGCCTGGGGCAGAGCAGCTGGGGTGCTGCTGGGTTGGTCCAGTAGCGCCGAGGAGCGGCGCTACTGGAGCAACCCAGCAGCACCCCAGCTGCTCTGCCCCAGGCGTCCTGATTTAGCCGCTGCTGAAACTGACCAGCGCTGACTACAGGAAGCCCGAGGCAGAGTTGCTCTGCCCCGGGCTTCCTGGAATCAGCTGCTGATCAGTTTCAGCAGCTGCTGACTTGGGGACGCTTGGGGTTCTTAAGTTGATTCTGTATGTAAGTCAGAACTGGCGGTCAGTTTCAGCAGCGGCTGAATCTGGACGCCAGTTCCGACTTACATACAGATTCAACTTAAGAACAAACCTACAGTCCCTATCTTGTACGTAACCCGGGGACTTCCTGTATTTCATTAAACCGCATAATATACAAAACTAGAAATATTAGATGCTAAAAGACAAATAGTTGTTGTTCTCTCTGTTCCTCAATGACTATCTGAAATAAGTAAAATGTGAATCACAGGAGGAATAACATGAGTTCCTTTATCTTGCTAGCTGACTGTGTGCACAACACTGATGGAGGTTTCGGAAGGCCGTTCAGAAAGTTATCTGCGGGAGTGCATAGGTTCCTGTAGTCCTTGGTGATCCTTCACCCACCTGGGATGAGCTCTGCCTGTGGAACTGGATGCCTGTCATTTAAAATAACTATTCCTCTGAAAAGGGGTTCTTCAGACTACACATTTTTTATCAGTTTGATGGCAATATGCAAATAGCCACAAATGAAGGACCTGTCCTACATTGGATCTCTTTGCTTCCTTAATTATTGGCAGTTCAGACAACTGTGTCCTAGTATTCCTTTGTTTATTCTTCCAAGTATCTTTTCTGTAAGTGTAATTCAACAATCGCCTATTGGTCCCTGCTAATTTTTGTTACTGCAGTTGTTCAGAACATTTCTTTTTGAGATTAAAGATATTTTTAAACGACAACATTTTATTAACATAGCACCCTCTCCCAGTATGAAAGAACTAGAAATGGCATTAAAAGGCAGTTGATTAAATTAGTTCTGCTACTTTTTCTTTTCACAATAACAAATTAAGAGTAATAAAGTTATTTGGAAGAATGTTTAATGCTGCTAGTTCCATATTAAGAATGTATTTCTAAAATGTCTATGTAAAATGACCTATTCATAAACTAACTCTTATTACAATAAACAAGCTGTTGGGGAATGTATTGTGTTTAGTCTGGAACAGAAGTGGTCTTCAGTGGTTGGGAGATTTTTATCCATGTTATCTTGTTGGTATGACTTGTGCACTCTAACAAAACAAAACAAAACCAAAAAAACCCTAGTGTTTCAAAACATATATTAGCACTATGCAATATTCCTAGAGAATATCTCTTTATTTTTTTGGCTTCCAAAGTGTCTGTGTCTGAGTCACTTGTGCACAAGACACCTATGCATACATCTGTAATCTAATTTACTAAGTCTGTCACTTGCAATGAAACTAGGACATTGCAAACAGCTTTTATAAAGAAGGGAAATTATCCTGTGAGGAACATAAACACCAATTATTAAATTAACAGATACTTTCATAATGGAAAGCTGAACAGCAGAGAAGGAGGATGTATTTGCATCAGGAAGTATTTCAAAGACCAGTAATGTTGGTTCTATTATTCAATTGTTAGATCGTTACAGAGGACAAAGGAAATATAGAAACCAGAACTAATAAATTGGGATGATGCTGAAATTGCAAGGAAAAGTTTAAGATGCTTATTAGAGCTGAGTAAATGTGGTGTGGGGTTTTTTTCTGTTCATGGGTAGAACTGAAAAAATCAAAAAAATCCACTTGTTTCACAGTGAAACTGATTTTGTTGTTCTTCTTTGGTTGGACTGAAATTTGTTCCAAGTGATTTTTTTATTTATTTCCCCTCTTGTTTTTATTTCCCCTCCTCACCAGATTGTTTTTTTTTTTTTTTTTTAGGTTTTTGCAACCTGTAGCTAAGTAAATAGCTACTTTTGAACAAAACAAAATTTTTAAATAAAAAGCCAAACTATTGCATTTCAAAATAACCATCATGAACAGTTCCAACTTAAAAGCCAAAATAGTGTACACACATCATTAACTTGTGCTCTATGTACTTGGGGTCATACTGGAGGTTTTTTCACTTACCCATCTGATACTATCACATAAGTTCAAAAAATTTCAGAGAAGTGCTGTCACACACAAATGGCTATTTTGAGTACTGATTTTAATTTTAGGAAACTATTGGTATTTGCAATAGTTAATAAATATGAGGGCCTTGTGTATCAAATGGTTGTGATTGCTATTATAACTTTCTGGCTTTTCAAGCTATGAAAGAAATTAGATTCAACAGTTTGTTTCAGCAGGTGCCAGGATATATCATTAAAATGGCTTAGGAGACTTTGTCAGTAAGTTTAACTGCATCCAAACAGAGGCTACCTTCTGTTAACATAGCACTGTCATTTCGGGGATTTTTTTTTAATATATGAAAGGAAGGGGGGGGTATAAGAGACTAGATAGTTTTCTCATGGTGAGTGAAGGCCAATGTTTTATATTCAATGGCCAAAAATATTCCTAAAAAGCAAGGTTTCTTAAGTTTTTTAGTATTCACTGTACTGTAGTGCTTAACTGTTTTAAAAAACAGACAACAGAACTAAATGTGATTAAGAATATGTTGGTCATGCATATGTTAAATTCACACTCTACTTTAAAATATTAACTGGTTTCAGACAGCTGCATGCAACTTATTTTACTCCATACATTTGCAAAGTGCTGAAAAGATGAAAAATCATTGCCTCAATGTTGGGTGTTAAATAAGTTAGGAGTTTTTGAGTGCATGAGCCATAAACCTACACTGCATTTTCAACAATCATTTGATGCATGAGATCATAACGGGCAGATGATACCACCTTATATACTAGAGGTGGGCAAGATTTGGCCTGTGACTGCGCTGCTGCTCCCCTGCCCCCAGGCCAAATATCCCCTAAGGATAGGAGATTGCACAATCTCGTCCTCTCCCAAGGGATTCACAGCACCAGAGGGAGCTACCTGCTGTTCAGAATGGCTGGCGGTTTGCTCTAGGCACTGTGTGCCCCTGGTAGAGTGGAGGGTAAAGATTTTGCACGCTCCACCGCCCTCAGCAGTGGGTCATGCCTAGAGGGCCTGGGAGCATATGAAATCTCCTCTCCCTGCCAGGGGTGGGCCATGCCCACAGGGAACAGCCCCTTTTTACCTAAGGCCCCACTGCCAAAATTCATGAAGTGGCCCCTCTGCAAAAATTATTGCCCACCCCATCCTATACATAAGGTTGTAAATGCTTTGTTAGAGTTTGGGAGGGGGGGGGACTCAAATGATTGAAATACCTACCTTTTGGCATTTGAACTGCTGTTTGTGCACTTTAAGAAACATTCATTTGGAAAGGATGGACTAAGTGCCACTAGCAATTTTAATACATTCAGAAAAGGGAAGAAACTCATTTTTTATTTTAATTCTAACTTTTAAAAGGTAATTATGAAATGTTAGGAAAAATCAGTTTATATGATCACTGTTCTAAAATCACGCTTTATTAAAATATATCATTATTGATCCTCCCTCCCCAACTTTTTTTCCTACACTCCCTCTTGTGTTTTAACAGTAGGCTAGTCAAATTCAATCAGCTATTGAAATAGTTTCAGTATGCAACCAAAAATGTAGGTCTTGGCAAACTGATATGTGGAAAAGCATTCATACTCTCTAATGCTTAAACATGCAATATGCACGTATGACCCAGCATCTCTTTACATCCATAAGAACTGTGCATGAATGGCACTGGAAATTTTTTATGAACTGTAAAACCGGTTACTTGCTTTGCAGGATTTCAAGGAGTGAATTAATATGGTTATATGTGGAATTAGTTCCAGGCCTCCAGCTCTGTGTAATTATGAGCAAGAGTGTATGGTTTTTACCAACAGCCTCTTAAATTTAATGTATATTATAGATAGCATTTGTTTTGTGTGTGAACAGCTGCAGAGCAGTTCATACCTAGCATATGAGCAAAGTGTTGTTCATCTGTCCCTTCTGGATGGTGTATCAATTTCTAGATAAATCAAAGGAGTAGTAAGTGCTTTAAGTACCCCTACCAGTCACAAAATCACTGTTTTACCTAAGGTATTAAAATAAAATAGTCATGTTAGCAGACAGCCTAAAGCAGCTGCAATTAAACATTTTAAATTACTCGTGAGGTCAGCAGTGTTACTGGATTCTTGGCACTTGTGTAATATATTTTTTCAAATTCTCATCAAGTGAAATAAATTAGACATACATTTTTCTCAGCGAGTGATCAACCATTGGCACAATTTACCAAGGTTCATGTTTTATGCTCCTTCACCAACAATTTTTAAAATCAAGATCAGTTGTTTTGCTGAAGATCTGCTCTAGGAATTATATTGAGGAAGTTGTGGAGCCTGTGTTATGACTGGTCCTGTCCCTGAATTCTTGCACCCAATGTTTTACAGGCTTAAGCTCCTGCAATCACACTTGGCACTTGACCTTGCAAGCTTCTCTATTGATTTTAGTGGGGCTCTGCATGCACACAGGTCCTCCCACCCCACCCGCACCTCCCTGCTAGGCAATTTCCAGGAACAGAAAACAATGTGGTGAGGTACTAATATGTGTCATGTGCTTGTAGAACTCATATGGTCATCCTCTAGTCTCCACAAACAGGAACAAATGGAAACGTGTAGGTGATGTTGTCTGATAATCAAACCATGGGACTTGGAGGTCAGCTCTGCAGTGTTCTAAGTCTGGCTCTGACACCCTCTGGCCTTGTCTTAATTTTTCTATCTTAGTTTCCCCCATCTAAACATAAGATTAAATTACCCTCTTACTTCCCTATGTCATGCAGATGTTGTCAGGATTAACGTCTTAATATCTGCAAAGGGCTCCAAACATGAAAAATACTGCTGTACATAAATAAGTTCCATTCTCTCTCCTGCAGGAGGTAATCAAACTATATTGCTGTGAAAATGCTAAATGTAGAGTTGCCAGGTGTCCTGTTTTGAACTGGACAGTCTAGTATTTGAGCTTTCTGTTCGGGAAACAAATTGAGAAAATATAAATGTCTGGTATTTTCTGAAGATGTGATGTAATGTCAAGTGTGTCCGGTATTTTTGTTGAAACCATTTGGCAACCCTAGCTAAATGCAAGTTAAAACTGGTCAGGCTGATGAGCTGTTGTACAACCAACTAAAAGGACTTGGGTTTAGCTTTAGCTTTTTCACACTGAAAAAAAAGATTTACTGTCAGCTTTAGGAAATAAGTAATAGAAATCAGCTTAGTAATTCCACATGCCCACTGTTGTTTTCCACATTGCTGAATTATGCTGATAATATTAATCTTCTACAGAACAGCTAATGAAGAAGGCTACTTGCTGATTGCACTAACCATAATAATTTCAATCTCTTGGCTGCTCTGGTATGTTTGTTTTACAATGATATTTGCATTGCTTACATTTAGCATGGTGTAATTTAAATGTTGATTTCATTCAGGTGCTAGAGAATTACTGAGTGCGGCTCCTTTCAGATGGCTATCAGCTGTAACTCATAATTGATAGGCCTAGGAAGAAGAAAGTAAAGAGTTAAGCTTGGGTGAGGGTTGCTTATGACTCTTTGGAAAAGGGCTGTATCTGCTACAAAATTAAATCAGAAACTTTCCAGGAAAGTTGGTCCTGCCTGCTCCCAAAGAGGTAATAATTAAAGGTTTAATTCAAATTTCTTGATGGTTTAAGACTTGCTAGAGGCTTTGATATAATAACCGTCCCCCTCATTTTTGTATTTTAAAATGTGTAGATTGATCAAACCTAGCACTTATTGAATGATTGTGAGACACTTTTTTCTTCATTTCTTAATACTTATGGTAAGAAATTAACCTTGAGTAACTGATTTTTGAAAATCCTGCTACACACATTGTGTAGGATGGCTTTTAGGTAAGTAACCTTATGTAAGCCTTATGTAAGTAAAAACAGCTCTGAGGGTAGTTTCCACATTCCTTACTCAAGACTTTTTCCTGAGTAGTAGAGCTAGCTAGCATACCTGATTGCCTATGAGCTAGTGGAGTTTGGTTGTATTTTTTTTTTTTTAACACTAACACTGGCAAGTGATCCCTTGGTGGTGGGAGGGTTAGTTCCCATTCCTGTCCACGAGGGAGCTTTGGAGCTGCGGGATGGAACAGCTTTCTGGATGCAAAGCATCTTCCCTTCATAGAAATTAAATGGGCTTTGCACTTGTTTGGAAATTGAAAGTTGTGTGCAGTGTCTAATAGGCCCTGTTAAATAATGCATTAGGGAACTCCCATTCTGCTGGAACCAAATCTGATCTTAACAATGGTGTGGGCTACAGCTGACCTAAAACACAATTTTAAGGAGAACTGTTCCTAAATCGTTCTAAAAATCAAAGTCATACTTGTTCAAGAAGTTGCAAATATACTTGGCTTCCTTGCATGGGGACTTGAGATGCTGATCTGGCAAATTATGGAATGTAAATAGATCCCTGTTGAAGCTAGTAGGGCTCTGTGTCCCAGCAGCTCAGAGATTTGCTCCTGTCTCACAAGAAGCCAGAAATTATGGCTCCTAGCAGTTAACTCTAGGTCTCCCCTATCATATTACAGTGCCTCCAGTTAATCACTTAATCTCTGTATCTCTACTTCTGTGTCTCAAACAGAGATAATACTGAGCTGATTCCCCTGTGTGGGCACCTATGCTATGGTCCTCTTGCTTAACGCAAAGCTGGCATTTAGTTTACAGTCACTCCCATGTAATGACTTGGGGATGTGGGTGGGAAAGACCTAATGAATATGTGGGCCAGCTGTCAGGCCAATGAAATTATTTGCAGGTGAGAGTATGTTACTACACAGCTTAAAGAAAGGAAAGTTAGATAAGGAGAAAAGGGTCCTACTCCAGCCAGCGAGATGCCATGATGTGCAGTGTCAAAGCAGCATTGCTCTGTAGGGAATGTGGGAGTGGTTGAGCTATTCTCTCACCCCTGCCTTTTAGTCAATGGTGGGATTGTCATCAGGTGAGGACCCCCACTGTCTCAGTGACCGGTAGGAAGGGGTGGGGCTCTTTGGAAGGACAATGGCCTGCAAGAGACATGGGATCTTACTTTCTACCACCCTCAGTTACACACCTCTCCCCTCTGGCTCACTAACAGCTGCTTGTCTCTTCTGGCAAGAGAATAGAGCTCCTGGGCTCTACTGCTTCTGCCAGTAAATTCCTGGGTGGCTTTGGGCAAGTCTCTTAGGAAGTCAGAGAAGCTATCTATAAAATAGGGTTAATGTTACTGAATTACCTCGCAGGGGGACAATGCATTGTTTATGTATTAATGATTAAGTAGATTATTGTAGTGCAAAGTCAATTGGTGTCTGCTGCAGCTTGGCGTAGCCCTGCACAGAGGAGATGGCTACTTACTGTCAAGAGCATAATTGTACTGCATTTCTGAGGAGATCAGGATATACATAAAATGAGAAATACAAGGTGTTTGAAGAGGGGAGAGAGTTTGGCAGAAGCATTTACAGTGGAAAGTGAATCTGATCTAGGAAAACAATGACAGAGAAACAGCAATGTGGCTCCTAAGCCATGCTGAAATGGTGGCAGAGTAGTTTAGGCACAAATTTTGAGCTCATTAGACACCCCTTCAAACCTGAGCAGAACTGGGTTAACTGTTTATCCTCAAGGTAGATAGACTGAGCTCCACGCAGTTTGCTGTGAGAAGTATTCTGACTTGGCCTTAAAACTGGAGCTCTGTGTGAACTTTGGAGAGTATATGAGGCATTTTGCAAGAGGAGAAAGTTTGCTCAGTGTCATTACACAAACAATCCCTCCACTCATCCACCCATCTTGTGCCTCAGTTGAAAGAACTGAGAACATGGCCGCACATTCCAGCTGAGCTTTATGTATATATTTTGGAAAGTGCTCTGGATAAAAAATGCTGCATGAAATGTTATAGGATAGTGCACAACTTTCACCTACTGACTCAAGATGGCTGCTTTATTTGGGACATACTCAGAAAACAGGTTTTCCTCTGCTCACAGTGACTAGTAATGGTGGTTATGAACTTAACTTCTATTATAGTCTCTAATTTTGCTAACTAGACTGATTAGCAACAAAGCCACCAAATCTGTGCTATATACAGGCAGTCCCCGACTTACGCGGATCCGACTTATGTCGGATCCGCACTTACGAACGGGGCTTTCTCGCCCCGGAGGTCAGGGCGAGAAAGCCCCGTTCGTAAGCTGCTCCGGTGCCCCTGGTCTGCTGGAGACCGTCTCCAGCAGACCAGGGGCACCGGGCGGGTTCCCGCGCCTCTGAGGCTTTGCCAGAGCAAAGCCTCAGAGGCGCGGGGAACCGCCGCTGCTGCCGCTTCAGTCTGGGTGCCTGTGGTCTGCTGGGGACGTGGCAGCAGCGGCGGTTCCCCGCGCCTCTGAGGCTTTGCCAGAGCAAAGCCTCAGAGGCGCGGGAACCCCCCACGGCTGCGGCTTCAGTCCGGGTGCCTGTGATCTGCTGGGGATGGTCCCCAGCAGACCACAGGCACCCAGACTGAAGCCGCAGCCGCGGGGGTTCCCCGCGCCTCTGAGGCTTTGCTCTGGCAAAGCCTCAGAGGTGCGGGACCCCCCCGCGGCTGCGGCTTCAGTCCGGGAGCCTGTGGTCTGCTGGGGACCGTCCCCAGCAGACCACAGGCACCGGGACTGAAGCCGCAGCTGCGGGGGGGTCCCGCACCTCTGAGGCTTTGCCAGAGCAAAGCCTCAGAGGCGCGGCACCCCGCTGCCGCTGCGGCTCTGCTCCCCGTGTCCCTGGTCTGCTGGGGGGGGGGGGGGCGCAGCTAGTGTGCTCCCCCCCCCCCCCCAGCAGACCAGGCTTTTGTTTTGCACTCTGGGGCAGAGCAGCTGGGGCGCTGCCGATTGGTCCTGCAGTGCCCGCTCTGGGCACTACTGGACCAACCCGGCAGCACCCCAGCTGCTCTGCCCCAGGTCCTGATTCAGCCGCTGCTGGTCAGTTTCAGCAGCGGCTGAATCAGGACGCCTGGGGCAGAGCAGATGGGGTGCTGCTGGGTTGGTCCAGTAGCACCGAGGAGCGGCGCTACTGGAGCAACCCAGCAGCACCCCAGCTGCTCTGCCCCAGGCGTCCCCAAGTCAGCTTCTGCTGAAACTGACCAGCGCTGACTACAGGAAGCCCCAGGCAGAGTTGCTCTGCCTCGGGCTTCCTGGAATCAGCTGCTGATCAGTTTCAGCAGCAGCTGACTTGGGGATGCCTGGGGTTCTTAAGTTGATTCTGTATGTAAGTCAGAACTGGCGGTCAGTTTCAGCAGTGTCTGAATCTGGACGCCAGTTCCGACTTACATACAGATTCAACTTAAGAACAAACCTACAGTCCCTATCTTGTACGTAACCCGGGGACTGCCTGTACAAGCACTGGAAACCAGTCCCAACACAAGAGAAAAATCCCTGTCACAATCCCAACCCAAACCCTAGGTAGCAATGGACCAGGTGAACAGTTTTATACTGCACCCTGTTACAGGGGGATGTTGGGGAAAGCCTGGAGAAGGCCTAAGACCTCTTTCCCCTGCCTCTTCTGGGTTCCTGGACATTTGGGCTATGTCTACACTACAAGGTTTTTGCACAAAAACCTGCAGAGCATCCACACCTCAAATGAGCTCTTGCGCAATGAAATGGGCAGTGAAACGGCAGAACAGAGGGCTTTTTCTGCTGTAGGTAAACCTCCTTTTCTGAGGCATAACTGCTTTTAGCGCTACCGCTATTTTGCAAGAAGGCAAGTGTAGATGCTCCTATGGGAAAAAGCACAGGTGCTCTGATGGCTCTCAGAGCTTTCTTGTGCAAGAGCATCCATGCAGTGTGGATGCTCTCTTGCACAAAAGGACATTGCTTTTGTGATGTGCTTTGAGGTGTGGATGTGCTCTTGCGCAAGAACTTGTGTAGTGTAAATGTAGCCTCATTCCTTTACAGTCTGGACAGAAGTCGGGTGTTGAGAAGATAGTTCTATCTTTATGCTGCTCTCTTGTGTTTATAGCTTAAAATGGTGTCACATGAGGTATGTTAAACTATTTTATTCATTTCATACCAGCAATCACGTGACACTGGCAGAGATTTCTGTTTAGCCTTGTAAATTCCACACAGGGCACACAATGTTCACTTCAGACCCAACTAGCATAATCTACAAATCGAGCTGAAAGCAAACTATAGTCTGGACGGCAGGGTAGGTGACCTTCAGAAACCAAGTTATCACCGCTGTTCCCTGTACCTGCAGGAGACAGCCTAAGGGAAAATTCTTCAGAGGAACCTTACTGAATGTTTCAAACCCCTTCTCCCACACTTTATTCTGTGGGCTCTTACTCAGCAGGGGGCATCTGTTACATGGACACTCATTAAACTGCAGCTAGGCTCGTAAGCATTCAATAAGATTTGAGTATCCATATGTGGTAGTGCTGAATGCAGATTTAGGCTCCTATTGAAAAAGCAGAATTGGAGATGACCTTCTTTGGAACATCTCTGGGTCTGATCTATCCACAGATTAACCAAACATTTTAATGATGTGTAGGTGTATACTAACATTGTTCTTTCTGACAGTTTAGTTCCTGATGGGAGATCAAGACATTATTATAGAAGTCCCTGCAACACTGAAGCGGCTGGCCAAATACATGGTGCGTGGCTTCTATGGAGTAGAGTATTCACTGGTCCTTGACGTATTGATCCGATACCCCTGTGTGAAGGAGGATGACTTGTTGCTGCTACTCAAGTATGAACGCAAACAGTTGCGCACTGTCCTCAACACACTGAAGGCAGACAAATTTGTTAAGCTGCGCATGCGAGTTGAAACAGGGCCCAATGGGAAGAGTACAAGGCATAATTACTACTACATCAACTACAAGGTACTGGTTGATGTTGTGAAGTACAAGCTGGATCATGTGCGTCGGAAGATAGAAGCAGATGAGCGGGATTCAACCACCAGGTCCTCTTTCAAGTGTCCGTCTTGCTTCAGCACTTACACAGACCTGGAAGTAAATCAGCTCTTTGACATATTCACAGGTATTGCAGCTAGATTGTTCATCTGCTCTCATCCTGCAGGAAATCATTGGCAGTATTAAATGCAGCTACACCTGTGTGCCTTTTGTAATAAAAACAGGTTGGTTGGATTTTGTTTGGACTTTTGACCACCAAAAAGTCCAAGGAACTAACTGGGCTTATAGAGTGGGTTGTGGTAAAGAGGGAGGATATTCTTGTAGCTAAGATACAGTACTGGGATTAGGATTCCCAGGGGTCCGACTTTTGAACTGGACAGTCCAGTATTTGAGCTTTCTGATCAGGAAACCAATTGAGACATTATAAATGTCTGGTATTTTCTAAATAAGATGTCATGTAGATTGCAATGTAATGTCAAGTGTGTCCTATATTTTTGTTGAAACCATCTGGCAACCCTAACAGGGATTCAGATTTTAGTTTCAGTTCTGCTATGGACTTGGCCAAGTAGTGTAACCAAGTCATGTGTGTTTTAACTTCCTCGCATGTAAAATGTAAGTAAGTTGCTCATTTCTGAGGTTAAATTAATGATTGTACGTGCGTGAAGATCCTGAAGCAAGATACTATTAGGAATTAATGAAGTACAGTATTTCAATTTGTTTTAACTAACAGTAAATAATCTCAATACCAGAGAGGGGGAGGGTATAAGCATCTCCTTTCTACAGACAGGGCAACTGAGACACAGGTCCATGTCTTCCAAAAGCCATGTAGCAAGTGGGGGGCTGAGCTGTCAATAGAGCTTGGGAGTTTCTTCAAGCCAACGGAACAAGAAGTTGCATTTCAAACTGGCTGGACAGCTCAGCCCCTGACTTGCTACATGGCTTTTGGAAGACTCCGTCTCTCAGTTGCTCTGTCTGTAGAAAGGAGATGTTTATACCACCCTTCCCCCTCTGTTTTAACCAACAGTAAATAAACTCAACACCAGACTGAAATACTATACTTTATTAAATTCCTAATAGCAATCTAAGGGCACTTACACTATGGACAGCTGTAAGGATGGATGAACAGAGCCTGCTTTGTTTTGTTGTTTGTTTATAAATAAGATTGGAAGGGAAATTTGCAGTGCTGTGTGCTCGCAAAATCCTCTGGCTTGTAAACTGAACAAATTTAATCTGTAATCCTTGAAACAAAGATGGAAGCTGCTGGTGGTAACAGTTTGGGAGTAAGACTATATACTTCAAACAGGTTGCTTGAGGTAAAAGTACTGGTTTTCATGCACGGCTTAGCTAGAAATCACTCCTGTACTTAAAAGCACACTGCTTTAATATCAAATCTACTTAAAAATATTTTACCTCTTCTTCCATGTTACTCATGTTAGATGTAGATCATGTTACATCTAAGATGAGTGAATGAGTATAAGATCTACAGAGAGAAGAAACTGACTATACAGAAGATTTTGCCAAATGCACAACATATCTCTTTCCTCTCATCATTTGTGTGGATCTTTCGTGTAGCGAATGTGTGCAAAATCAGATGCAAATGTGAATCCTTAAATTGTTCCTGAGGATTCAGAGGCAGGAACAATATCAGCAACTTAATTAATTTTTGGAAATTAATGACTTCAAGTTTATTTTTATCCCTTCAACCAGTATAACCTGTTGTAGCACAAAATTGAGTTGATTTTTCAAAAAATTTATTTGGGTAGCAGATTCCTTGGTAAAGATCACTGCTAAACTTTTTTGCATCTTTTAGTAACACATGAATTTCAAACTGGGGTTATGTTGCAGAGACTTTCCGTTGCACCTACTGTAATGCTGAAGTTGAGGAGGATGCTTCTGCACTTCCCAAACGAGATGCTCGAACCTTGTTAGCAAAATTTAATGAACAAATTGAACCCATCTTTGCACTACTGCGTGAGACTGAAGATGTTGTTCTACCGCATGATTTGCTTGAGCCTCAACCAACAGAAATCCCAGAACTATCAGAAAGGTATTTTGAGAAATGTCTTCTCAATACAAGTTCTAATGTAAGGAAGCAAGATGTTTTCTGGCTCACTTCAGAGAGTAGCTTGAGCTGAAATTGTAATCTTTCCTTCTACGTAAGTGGAGCACAAAGTAGACAAGATCAGGAGGCAAAATGATTCTCGTTAGAATCAAAACTTGACTTTCAGAAGTCCACTAAGGCCTATTTTTACATAAGGAATTTTAGTTCTGATAGCTGTGCATCTAAGCTTGCTTTTGTGTGTGTGTGTATGCCCTCTTTACCAGCCTATCCCTTCTCTGTATTTGCCTAGGAAGTTGCTACTACATGATTTTATAGGCTCTCCTTCCTGCCTCTTATTTTTTCAATGCCAATCTCTTCTTTCTATTTCTCTCCAGCCCAGTTACTTGCTCTTTTGCTCCCAGAACCTTTCACTTGTCTTAATTTTCCATTCTACATTCAAACATGCCATTATTTTCATTTTCTTTTTTTTTTAAACCCCACTGGATTCACTCTCGCAGAACCTTTTTTCTTCTCTCGTTTGACCTCCATACCTTGGGTAAGCAGCCTCCTATTCTTTTGCCACATGGCTTTCCCCAACTTTCCTTCACTGAAATGACTCTTGCCTATGTTCCTCCTCATTGCTGATACTGTTACCAATGACTCCCAAATCTGCCTTATCAGGTTTTTTTGTGAACTTTGCCACTTAAGTCCCATCCTCTTCCCTTTCCACAATCTTTCCTATTGCCCAAGCTTGTAGGTTTGATGTCAAATTTGATTCCTCTCTGCCTCCTTTCCAGCACTCCAGGCCCTCAAGCACATCGGCTTCCTTTTCTACATTTCCTAAATTCCAGTCCCAAAACTATTCATTGGTAAGCTTTGCTTTCCTAGACTACTGCTATTTATTCTGTACCTACTTTCCAATTTCTATCTTCATCCCTATTTAGATCTCTGCCAGCACACCTACCAACATCTCCTTGTCACCTCTAAACTTTATCATCCTTTCACAAAGCCTAGAATATCTTTAATGCTTCTGTGAAACAACTTCCTACTGAATAAGTGCCAAGTTCCATGCATGGATGCTAATAATTCTAAAATCCTCTGCTATGCAATATTCTAGTTTCACTGCTCTATTTCTACACTATTTGTCTTGTTCTGTATTTAACTACTGCTTAACGTACAGACCTGTCTTGTGTTTGGCATATCTATAGCAGGTGGCACTTTAAAAGCTCCTTAAGTAGTGAATGTGAAATGTGTGTATTTACCTGTCAAATGCATTTTTTTCACTTTTTTTAAAAAGCAAGAAGAGAGGTCTTTCCATATCTTACATTATATTTCTCTCGATACTTATGTTGGCTACTCTCTCATATTTTGCTCTCTACTGTGGGAGAGTGTATGTACTACTTCACACAAGTCAACCTGTAGCATTCCGTGCCAGAATGTTGTGATGGTCAAGACTAAAACAGGGTTCAAAAAAAGAGCTAGAAAAAATAATGGAGGATAGGTTAAGAGGAGCAAGGAGCTATTAGCTAGGATGTGCAAGGATGGTGTCCTTAGCCTCTATTTGCCAGAAGCTGAGAATGGAGGATAGGGGATGGAATCACTTAATGACCTGCTTTGTTCATTCCCTCTGGGGCACCTGGCATTGGCCACTGTCAGAAGCCAGAATACTGGGCTAGATGGACCTTTGGTCTGATGCAGTATGTCTGATCTTATGTCTTGTGGGGGGAAAAAAAATGATGCAAAAATGTATTTTAGAGGAGGGTATGCAGCTATTAAGGACTCAGCACTACATACATTAATCATGCATTGGGAAGGAGAATTTTATCTGTTAAGTGTGGCCAGCTACATCACACTTTAATCTTCTAAGTTTCTTTGATTGTGAGGTGGTGGTCGTGGCGTGTGTGTGCGGGGGGGGGGGGGCAGGGAGGCTTTTAAATATGTGGGCATTTGAGAGTGATACCTCCCTCCAAGCAAGAATTACACTTTTTTTTTTTCCCTTCAGCTTTGAACAGAAGGTATGTTCAAGCATCCTGGACTCCAGTAGCCGTCCTGAGAAGTGGGCTAACAAGAATTCATCTGTCAATAATATGTATGTTCAAAACTTGGTCATTGAGGTCCAAGATTCTGAGCCAAAGAAAGAGAAAGAAAAGGTGACTAAAGAACATCCTATATGGATGTCACAAAGTACTGTAGAGGGAGCATCTTCAAATACTACTGACACCAATGTTGGTAAGACAAAGTTTGAGAATCTAAGACTGGAATATATGCTTGTGTTTTCAATGGCCATCTGGTTAGGGTTGTGCTATAACTAATTCTCCCCTCGGCCTCACTTTAGTAGGTGGATGCTCAGCACTTTTGAAAACTGTCTTCATGTAGGTACCTAAATACAACTTAAACTTGCTTCCAGAACCAAGTTCTAAAAAAACCCTGTCTTTAGTAGCCTTAAGTTTTAAAATAACTACTTGTTACATAGAATCCATTATTGTAAAGCTCTTCCAGTACCTTCAAAGAGAGACCTCTGAGAATAGAGGGTTCTTGATTGCAGCAGACAAAAGCATAACAAGAGTCAATGGTTGGAAGTCGAAGCTAGATAAATTCCTGCTGGAACGAAGGTGAATGCTTAGTCGTGGTATCTAATCGTGGAACATCTTGCCAAGGAATTTGGTGATTTGTTTCATCCCTTGAAGGCTCTCAAGACAGAATGAATCTTTTAGAAAGACACCCAAACTCAATCTGAATCTATGGTATGAGGTAAGAGTAGTTGATACTACTACTTTCTCACCTTTTACAAATATAAATCTATACAAGACCAGATTATTCAAATGGTAATTCAGTGTGTTCCCTAGCCTAGAAACACTTTAAAATGTACTAACTTTCAAAAAATGCTGAGCACCCCCACCACTCTTTGAAAATTGTTCCTTTTTGAACAGAGACTCCTGACTCACTAGTAAAAACACTGACATCAGCCTCCAATAGTTGAACATGAGAGGCTTGGGTTGTTCTTTTATGAACCAAGATGTGAAGATTAAAAGCAATATTCTGTATATAATGCTGGAGATCCAGTCTATTGATTAGAAGGAAATAAGCATTAGCCAGAGGAAAAATCAGTAGACTAGTTGAATAAAATATGATCCTGTTCAGAATTTCAGTGGGGGGGGGGCAGTAAAAGTGACAAGATGCAGCTTAAAATTAGAATTGTGTGTCAGTTTCCTAACTGATGCATCTGGAGCTGAATTTCAGAAAAATCAGGGTGCCATGTTTTAAACATTGAAATAGGTATGCTTCGTATTAGGTACTACATTTGAGATGGCTCTTTAAAAATGTAAAGGAGAGCTAGAGATAGTTACTGTCCATATCTCCCCATTCTACTTTAATATGCTGCTTATAACCTGCTTATAAATAAATAGGAAACCACTCCCTTATGAAAGATGTTTTTGGATTGTAAATGTCAAACATTTACAACAATTGTTCAAAACTACCAGTCTTTTTACATGTTAATTCTTTGTGGCTTATTTGGTGCTTTTATTTTTAAACAGAAATGGATGACACTGTCAAAGAAGTGGTTACTGATAATGAAGTAATAAGGACTCTTCTCATCCATGAATCGAAGTCTTCCTCTGGCACAGGGCATGCCCCTCTTCTTGCCCAAAAAAAGCTGCATGAGTCAGAAAGTGAAACCAGTGAATCAGAGGAGGAGTCCAAACATGCAAAACCTGTGGTAGTGAAAGCAGCAGGGAGTGACTTAGAACAAGACGAGCAGGAAACACTGGATCCTACAATAATGGTGGCTGGACAGCCCCACTTATACAGTGAAATTAATGACAATCCAGAGCTAGTGACACGTATGTCAGACAAAGAGAGAGACTCTTATATTAAGGTGGGACAAGAAATGTTCCAATCTGTCTTTGAGTAAAGGCATTTATTTAAAAAGCA